>NC_081405.1:588264060-588567185 GCF_030272615.1 Cryptomeria japonica | reverse complement strand
CAGCACTAGGTGGCTCTTCTGGCATCCCTCCTTGTGTTTCCTCATATGTATAGGCAATCTCCCCAAGACTCCCTAATAGTAAAAATTGTTTGACCATCGCCTACTCATCTCCTATGTGGATGGGGGATTGAGATGGAGAATACAGAGGCTCATTGGTTAGCACTTCCTTCCCCACTCTTTGCCTTTTAGGGGAGTCTTAGATGTCAATGACATCTTCAATTGCTCTTTTCCCCTTTGAAGTAGAAGGCTCACCAGTCACTGGTATCATCACACTGTATTTTGACTTCTTGTGCATTACATAATTACCTGATGGGATAGACTTAGCAAAGATAGGCTTAGCTAGAACCAATCCAACCCTATCAGGATAATCTTTCATTATAGCCTCCCTCTTTTCCTTGAAAGTTTGCATGAGATCTTCAAAATAAAGAAATAAGAATTTGATTTTCTCCTCAAAGGGATTGAAACTAGAAAGAGGGTCATAACTACTATCAAATTGATGAATGAAATCAAGAGCCCTTTTATATACAATTGACTTCTCTTTCCTCAATTCTTGTTCATCCAAATTGAATTCATTCCTAATTAGATCTTTAGAGAACTGAAATTGGTGAGGCCTACCTTTACAAACTGCTCTCTTCCTAAACATGCCATTGAAAAAATCTTGAAACTGTAGTAGACAACCTATATGGTTTAAAGAATTCTTCAAAATACTTCCAGCCACCTTTAGTGATCACAAAATGATGAGCCATGGTAATAGTTGGGAAAATAGTCCCTTTACCCCTATTTGTCAGCTCTACCTCTTATACACCTCCAATTCACCTTAAGACTTCTGCAATTCCTATCTTTAGTGAGACCTGATAAGGCAATAAATATGGAGTGCCTATGAAACCATAAACTCTGAAAACTGTAGAAACAAGGTATAAATACATATCACCCCAATTAAGAACAATCTTAATACCTTCAGCAAACTCTTTGGGTTTGAGGAATTCTAAGAGAGCCTTAGGGATCCTAGGGTTTTCTGTGCATAAAAAAATCCTAATTTTAGATGCAAAGCACCTATCAAACTTTAGGTAACTAGCATCTTCCCTATCCCAGGACAAAATAGTATTCCAAAGTTGAATAGGCATCTCTTCTTTATCTTTCACCTTAACCAAATCCATTTCTTTTGCAAAATAATCAGCACCCTTGAACAAAAACATGTGCATTAGAAGAGAATACCATCCAAATGGTCTGTCCACCTTACCATTTTTTATTCCTACCAGCCCACTATGAATTGCATCAGTTAGGTAAGGTGCACAATCAAATGTTATTGCTAGAGAGGGGTTCAGAATCTGTGCTATCATCAACATATAATGGGTTTGCATGTTTCTCTTAGCATCTTCTCCAAAAATATGACAAAGTGCCCAATACATGCCCTTAGCCCTTAGAGTAAAGAAATTTAGGGAGAAATGTTCTATGGTACTGGGGCCTACTATAGTTAACCCTCCTATCTTGACAAAAAACTCTTTCAGTGGGCCACTCCTAAGGTGATCCCTTTGAGCATTATAAACATGGGCCAGTGATTCAAAATCAATAGGTTTTAACAAATTTGATGCCTTACTGAGCTGAAACACACTTCTAAATTCATCATCATTAACTCAAATCAGGGCTGATCCCTTCTCATTTCTGATAGATCTAGCTAGAGGGTCATAATTTTGTGCAATCAGAGTGAACAAATCTACATCCATGAAGACCCCAAGGACTATAAGCTTCCCCACATCCAATTCCCATGTACTATTTAAAGGGATAGGGGAATGTCTCTAACCAAAACCTACCTTGAACAGTCCTAAACCTAACATCCCTATTTGTGGATCCCTTAACCAATTACCTTTATCATATAGACTGTCCCCAATTCTTAAATGAGGGTTTTTTGGCACCAATTCTTTTTCTTTGGCTGTGACATTGGTAGACATAGTCAATTTTTCTAGGAAGTCATCACATATATTCCTATCTTGGTAGTTTACCTTTCTTGTTAACTCCCTTCTTTGTGCCATCCTGTTAATGCAACTATATCAATTAAGATTTACACAACTCTAATGAAGCACTACACACAACAACACCAATTTTCAGACTGCAATTAGCAAGAAGAACACAAAAACCTCTTATTTGCTTGAAGAAAATCACTCTGCACTAGTTCCTCTATAACAAACTCATTGAAATGGTGCTAACATTCAAGTTGATGTGGACCTTAATATGACAAGTTGGCATTGTATAGAGAAATTAATCCCGCATGCTTTGGCTATCACCTCAGAATTGAATTCACAAATCAAATTCAAAAAATAGGATCCAACGAATCACCAACCTTCTAAGTACTTCCCTGTTTCGTTGTTTCACCATTTCACAGAGTTTAAAACCCCTACACTTTTCTTTTGCTAAGCAATGACAATCGTCAAATCCTTGGAACTTGCACTCCCTTTATTACTTTTGGTCCCTCTGCATTAGTGATTGGCCCCACCTTCTTTTTTCTATTTCACAAACACTAAACTTTGTGCACTTTAAGCACATGAAACAATGTCGGCCGTGAGATCATTATCCACTTGCTCGGTCTTTACTTCATACAGTGATCACTTGCCTTCTTAACTAATCTTGCACCACCATGACTATTAACGATTTTTGCCACTTCGCGAAGGCTAAACTGCAGGCATCTTCGGGTTGTGAAACAACAACAACCATTGGATCCACCTTGAGATGAACACCATTTAACATTCTCAGACCTTTAAAGTGGGCCCTCAGCTCAAAGACCACTTGTTTTGTTTCATCATTGGCTAATAAATGTCACATGGTAGTCGGCTATTTGCTCAAATAATTCCATCGGGTTCCATTCTAAGGCCACCATGTATTTGACTTTAACATTTTCAACATAACTGCCAGTTTAAACAAGGCGGGCCCTCAACTACCCTTCGGAGCCACGTGCATCTGACAAGTCACTAATTCTTTCCACGGAGCAACCCATTTGTCCTACCATGTCACCCACCATGTAACTGCCACATCATTTTGCTACTTCATGGACATTAATCTTCATTTGACTTGAAGCTGCGAATCCACACAAGTCGTCTGATTAACTCATACTTAATTGGTCTTTACAATTATAACCTGCTCATCCTTTGGGCCCACTGACTTTTTCACTACTTCACGAATGTTAAATCTCAAGTACCTTTCCTTCATGAAGCAATGACAATCATCAGATCCTTGGAACTTGCTCATCTATTACCCATGCCATGACCATCTCACCCAGGCCCTCCACTTTTTCGCTACTTCGCGAAAGGCAAACTACGGGCATCTTTCGACTGCAAATCATTGTGAGCTGTTGATCTTGTCTAGAACTGATCATCCTTTAACCAAAGGAGTCCCTCACCTCTAGGACCCACCAAGTCTTTCGCTCTTTCATAGAGGGTGGATCATCTGCATCTTAGGCTAGCAAAGCAACGCGAGTCATTGCTTCCAATACAAGATGCAGTCTTTTAACCTGATGGACAATCCTTCGGTCGGGCCTGCTTACCCCTTTTTGCCATTTTGTGAACACTAAATCTTAGGCATCTTTTCCCAGTGAAACAACGACAACCATAGGATTAACATGGACTTGCACAATTATTAAGGAGACCGAGAAAGGTTAAAACCCAACAATAGGTAAAGGCATAAAGATTAAAAATATTTTAAAGACCACCTAGGGAAAAAAGCTAATGGGGGGACACTTCTCATGATAAAATGACCCTTCCTTAAGTTGAAAAAGGTAATGCAATAATAGAACACAAGGATTTTTTCAAAACATAGGAAAGGGATAGAATTCATAAACCTTAAACCCTCTTTTGACCCAAGAAATACAGAGGCAACAAGGTCATGCCAAACACATTTTTTTTTTTTAGATTTTTAGCCGACCATGGGACAAGAATACCCAATTTTTCAAACAGTGATAACAACAGCTCTAATTGGGGATGGTTAATTGCAAGATCAACACAAGAACTTAGAAACTCTGGAGAACAGACCAAATAGAAGCCCAAAAAAAACAACCAATGAAAGAAAACCTAACTATATACAGACAAGGATCTATTGTGCATGGACTTAAGAGAAGTAATGCTTCAGGAATTGTCTATGCACTAGAAATTCCTGTACTTCACCACTCATTATTTGCAGAAAATATGAGTCTTTTCCATTTAGATCACAAACAACAGAAGGACCTACCCATAATGATTCAAATTTCTTATGTTTCCCTTTGTCTTGCCCTCTTGCATTCCATTGAAGAACCAGGTCACCTATCTAAAACTTCGTTAGTATGGTCCTTTTATCAAACAAATATTTGGATTGCAACTGGATTTTCAAATTCCTCTTATGGGCCAGAGTTCTGATTTCTTCCACCTCCACCATTTGAATCATTTTGTCCTCCATAGGTTTAGAAAGCTCCATATCCTCAGCTTGCAGGAACTGGTATACAAGAACCAAATTATTAACTGGCACCCTAGATTGCATGCCATAAACTAACTCAAAAGGTGAGACACCAATTGCTCTCTTGACAGTAACCCTCTCTACCCAAAGGGCTAACTTTAACTTCTGGTCCCAAGACCTTTTGTTCTCCTCAAATATTTTCTTAATATTGTTCAAAAGTCTCTTATTGCTAGATTTAGCTTGCCCATTACCCTAAGGGTGGTATGGTGAAGAATAGGACATAATTATTCCATGACTGGTGCAAAATTCAATGAAGCTCATGACATTATCCATTACTAATTTCATAGGAACATCGAATCTGGTTATAACATTATCCATCAGGAAGTCAATAACCACCTTACTTGTGGCTCTCCTAGTAGGTATAGCTTCAATCCAATTAGTGAAATAATCAGTAGCCACTGTAATCCACCTATGACCTCTTCCTAATTTTTCAACTACTTCTCCAATAAAATCAATGCCTCATTAGACAAAAGGGGCTTCCACTCTGACCAGGTTTAGAGGTAAGACTCCCTCATACTTCAATTTAGACGA
The DNA here is from genome assembly GCF_030272615.1 of Cryptomeria japonica. Lineage (NCBI taxonomy): Eukaryota > Viridiplantae > Streptophyta > Pinopsida > Cupressales > Cupressaceae > Cryptomeria > Cryptomeria japonica. The sequence goes on along the minus strand of NC_081405.1, from coordinate 588,562,178 downwards.
GAATTTTTGACATGGGTCACATCTCCGAACATGTTCATGAGCATCTTTGAACAAGGTGGGCCAATAATAACATGCCCTGACTATCTTACCTGTTGTTGTCTTGGCAGAGTAATGACCTCCACACACTCCATCATGCATTTTAGTTAGCATCCTCTTAGCTTGGGACTTTTCCAAACACATTAACAATGCCCCATCTCTATTTCACCAGTACAAATCACCCTGAATAAGGACATACTTCTAAGACTTTAACTTCAATGTCCTTCTCTAGTTGTGGGTCATTCCCTCTGAATATGTTTCATCCCTTAAAAAATGTACTATCTCTGAGTACCATGGCTGTATCTCAATACTTCTGACTAGGATGTCCTTAACTTCAACATTATTCACCTCAACATCAAAAAGATTTGATTAAGCCATTAGCTTAGCAAGACCTAAGCCTCTTACCAATTTAGTAATTTTAATCTCTAAATCAAACTCTTGAATTCTAGTTATCCATTTGCATCTTTTACCAGTGACCTCGGACTGAGACAAAATATCTTTGACATCTGCATGTGGGACATAAGAAATTACTTGTGCATTTACAAGATATGGCCTAAATTCCTTTACAACTTTGACCAAAGCAAATGCTTTCTTTTCCATGATTTCATATTTTAATTCTGTAGCTTGTTAAGATTTGCTATAAAAAGCTATAGGATGTTCATACCCTTCATTATCCTTTTGTAGAAGAACTGCATCCATTGTATGATATGAAGCAAAAGAGAATAGAGAGAAAGGCTTATTGTAGTCAGGGGACTTCAACACTGGTGCCTCTTGGATAGCCTTTTTAATTTCACCAAAATCCTTTGAAGCTTTTTCATCCTAGTAGAACTTTGTATCCTTCTTAAGCAATTTAACAATAGGCTTGACTATCTCTGCAAAATTAGCAATAAACCTTCTAAGAAAATTTACCTTACCCAAGAAAGACTGGATACCTTTAACACTCTTTGGCTCAGGTATATTTTTTATGGCTTCAATTCTTTCAAGATCTATTCTAACCCCTTCCTTGGAGACAATATACCCAAGCAGCTTCCCTTCAGTAACAGCAAAATGACACTTTTTTGGATTTAAGGAAACACCATATTCCAGAGCTTTATTGAATACCTTTTCCAGGTGCTCACAGTGGTCATCTTCCCTTTTGGAGAAACATGTTAAATCATCTTGATACTCTACCATGATAATATTAATGAATTCCTTGAAAGCTACATCCATTGCTCTTTGAAAAGTAGCTCCAGCATTCTTCAAACCAAAAGGAATTCTTACACATACATATGTTCCCCAAGGGGTGGCAAAAGTAGTCTTGAATTGTTTAGATTATTTCACTAACACCTGGTTATACCCTGAGAACCCATCTATCATAGACAATAGGTCACAGCTAGTTACCCTCTATAACATTGCTTTCATATTAGGAGAAGAATAATTGTCTTTCAAAGAAGCAACATTAAGGTTCCTAAAATCAACACAAAGCCTTATGTCCCCATTCTTCTTTCTAACTGGGACCAAATTAGACACCCATAATGAATGCCTTATAGGCTTATTGATTCCCCCTTCCCTCAGCTTGGTTAACTCTTGTTTCATTTTATATTCCAGCAGGGGATTGATAGGTCTTTGTTTCTATTTGAAAGGCTTAGCATCTGGAAGCAAATGGACTTCATGCTAAAATAGATCTTGTCTATACGCCTTCAGATCTTCATAAGACCAAGAAAAAACATGCTTATATTTTTTCAATAAGATAATAAGGTTAACTCTAACATGAGGAGACAAATTCTTTCCAATGTACACCAACTTAGGGGGTGATTTTGTGCCCAAGTTTACTTCCTCCAATTCATCTAACTTGGTGGCTGATTGCTGATGCAAATGATTGTCACTGTAACTAAACATACCTTGCAATTCTACTAATCCTTTAGGTATTTCATTAGTTTTGAATTGAAACAAGTCATTTCCAAACATAGTTTCCTTATCTTCCACCACCTCTACCAATGCATTGCAATCAATTTTTTGTCCATCATAGTCATCAATGCATTGTATGAATCTGAGAATGTCTTCGTCATCAAGAAACACTTGCCAATAATAGACATTATCAGAAACGGTTGGCCTAGCTTTTATCTCAACTATGGATACACAAGTTAATGTTATATCATCATTTTTTAATGCAACATTTGCTAGGAAATTAGCCATGATATTCTTTGACCTTTCTATCCAATTAATAGAGAATGCACTAAAATATTCAATTACATCCCACACTACATGCTTATATCTTTTCAGTCTATCATTCTTAGATGCATACGTATATCTAACCTGAGAAACAACCATTCTGAATCTCCTAGCACTCTTAACAATTGAATCCCATGCCTTTTTGCAACTTCAAGCCCCAATAACAAGGCTTCATATTCAGTAGTGTTATTTGTACATTGAAAGGCTAACAAAAAGGAATATTTGAAGGTTATACCTAATGGGGATACAAAAAGAACTCCTGCTCTAGATCCTTCTTTAGAGCAAGCTCCATCAAAATACATGTGCCACAAATCATGCTATTGAGATTCCAATTCAGTCACAATAGAATCAGTATTCTTAAATTAAGGTAAAATTGGTTGTATTCTAAAATTGTCAAGATCCATCAATCATACAGTTTAGCATACTAGGGTCTACTTTCTCAATTACCCTAGGGGCACGTGGTTCTCTATACAACTTGACTTGGTTCCATTAATTGGGATAGTAGCATATGATAGATCCAACTGAACATTTCCACCTACTGTTGCAGCCCATTGTCTACATGACAACATACCATAGTGAGGTTTTGTATCAGTTACAATGACATCCATCTTATATGTTGCTTCAAGGAATGTTGCTATCTTTACTTCCACATCTTTCATTGTACCTATCACTGGCACTTCTTTGTTATCCATAGCATAACACTTCCCATACGCTGTAGTTACTGACAACCCCAATTCTTTCATGACACCATATGGCATTACATTTGCAGCTGCACCGGAATCTATCATATAGTTCTTAATCAACTGGTTATTTACTAACAAAGTAACATAGAAAGGATCAACCTGTGAAGGCTCTTGCATAATAGTTCTTCCAACATATACCTCTGGGGTTTGCAGCTCCTGATCCCTTTCATCCTTAGTTGAACCTGAAGGTAAAGTTATACTACTATCAGATATCTTAGAAAATAAAGATAAAGTAGCTTCTCTATGTTCCCTTATTTTCAATAATTCTATCAAAGGGATTGTGACCTTCATCTAGGTAAGAGCCTGAGTCATATCAAATGTGGAATTATTAATCAGCTTAGTAGTAGTCTTAACTTTCTCTGTCTTAGGCTGACTTGCCTTCTTCATTGTGGCAGTTCCTTGTATATCACTAGTAGCATTATTATCCATACCCTTGGCTAAATCTTTAATTTGGTTCTTCTTGTCTTGACCATCTTGAGGCAAGGTGGCATTACTTGTTGCTTTCTTTTAGGATACTTCTTTTATGAATATTGAGCCAGGTTCACCTTGATCCCAATCTTTCTTGCTACTTCTCAGGTTATAACTGTGCTTAGCCTTGGCTATGGCAGCCTTAGTAAGATTTCTCACTTCTTCATCGCTAGGTCTTCTAAGATGAACTTCTTCATCCTTAATTGTTACCATGTTCAAAGTGGGATGCCAATCAAGTGTCAATTATCCTTGGTAAGACCTTTTACTATTCAGCACATCGCATTCACTAAATTCACTTTGTAATGACTCATCATCACTTTCAATAATAGTTTCGAACATATTGATATCAGGCTCAGCCTCTTGTCTCATGGATTCTTCAAGGGCTTGAGCTACAACACATTGATGAGGAGAATGTGGTCCATCACAAGCCATGCACCGAGGAGTATTCTCCATATTATGAACATTTCCTCTCTTCAAAGGATCTGGGGTATCTTGGTTCTAAGTGTTTTTTGGCTTCTCATGTTGAGGTTTTCCATCCTTCGAAGTAGTGTTGTAAGGCATGTCATGCAGCCTAGGAGGTCTATCTAGCCAATTGTAATGAGGCTTATCAATTTTACTCACATTGGCAGTAAGATCCTTCATGGTAATTACTAATTTCTCTATTTTGTCTTCCTCTTTAGCAACTTTATTGGGTTGTTGTTCTGATTCTTGCCACAACCTACCATCAGTTCTTCTCCCTACTTTCCCAGATGCTTTCCTATTACTCTCCACATTGATGGCAATTCTAAATGCACCCCTCAAACTGTGCGGATTTTTGTCCCTAAGAATATAGGTCATTTTAGAATCAAAAGCATTATAATAAGTGTTGAGACGCATATTATCATCTAATATCATTATTTGATATAACCTATCCATAGCTTTCTAAAATCTAGCATTGAAGTCTATGACAATTTCATTATCAGACTTTCTAATATTATTGAATTCATTGAGCATGAAGCTCACATTTGTCTTGTCACCATATTGTTCTTGAAAACAATTTTTAAAATCTTCCCAAGACCCAATGCTATTCACAGGGAGATCTCTATACCAATCCCTTGCATCATCTATTAAGGACTGTACAAACAATTTCATGATGACATCTTCATCTATTATTTCATAATCATTGATTAAGTGTCGTGCCCAGACCTTTGGGCTAGAAATAGAACAATTTTTTTTTTTTAAAACACCTAAACTCTCAAAATAATCTACATTTAAAGTGGAATCAAATAAGTCTTGTCTTCACTAGGATGCAAATAGAATTGTTTTCTAAACCTGGATTAATTAACTAACTCAAAATAAGAGACATTAATTAATGGAGATTAATTATTCCAAACAGGGTTGTTGCAATTTAATTAGTTAATTTAATTATCTTTAAATAAGTTGCCACTAATTAAAGTCGAGGGGTATTCAGATATCTCAAATGCATTTAAAAGTTATGCTGGCAAATTGGATGATGATGAGGATATCTTAAATTAAAAATTTAATTAATTGAGCGCATGCAAATTCGTTATTTAAATCTAACTGATAAGGTTTCAAATTTAATAATGTCATTTGTCAAATAAATCCAATTTTATGCTATAGTCAATTTTAATTTCCCCTAAACCTTCAAATTTGAGGATATAAATAATCTGGCCAACATTGGCCTCATAGGCTAAAAATCCGTAAAAAATAATTAATAATTTTCAATTATAGATGTTTTTTCCAATTTAAAATTGAACTTAACATCCATATTTAATTGAATATATCAAATAACAATATAGTTTCCCTAGTTGAATAAATTAAATCAACTATGCGATTAATGTATCCATATAACATTAATTCTCCATTTTAAATTTTATAAAATAACTATATTAAAATTAATTTTCTCTCAAATCGGATAAGGAGATTTAAATTATTAGCACATATGGCTAGAATTATATGGGGGAGAAATCATTTTCAAAATTTGGAAAATATTTCCCCCTCTTCTTATTTTAATTTATTTTTTAAAATCTCAAACCCTAACTAGGGTTGAGTAATTTTCTTCTCCTATATTTCATTTAAATCCCCTTAATAATCCCTCTCTTTTATTTTTATATTATTAGCTAACCCTAATACCTTTTTGTCTTTTATTTGTATGCAAACCCTAATCCGGATTTGGATTAGGGTTGCATATTTTATCCAACTAAAAATCTTAATCTTTTGTATTTCCTTTACCCTAACCCGAAACTGGGTTAGGGTTTATCTCTTTCTTTTTTTCGTGTGTGTGTGTGCACTTGTTGTGTGTTATGCAGGGTTCAGCCATGAGGCGGTGGCCATGGAGGCGGTGACCAGGTGGGAGCAAGATGGAAGCGCCACTTGAAGGGAATCCATAGAGGAGGGAGGGTTTGTAGTGGCAGAGGCGGCGACACGGGGCTCCCCACTTGGGGTCGGCTACAACCGAGCCATGCGGGTCATGACCCACAGAGGCGGATGCTGCCACCACTGTGGGATGCCACCCATAGGGAATAGCCGAAGTCATTACCCCTATGGGTTGCGGCCCACAGTGTGGGCAAGCCGCCCCTTGGGTCTCCCCATGGGGCCGAAGCCTCCCCCTTTTGGTATATATATTTATTAAATTTCTTTTTAAAAAAAATATAATTATATATATATATATATATATATATCAATCTCTAAGGGTTAAAAGCTCTTTTTTTTTTACAGAAACATGTAGGAATAATTTAAAATATAGATAGCATAGAAGATCTATATATTTCATTTCTTTCTAAATTAATGTAAAGTAAGATTTTAATTTTCACATGTATACCAATATTCTTTTAGCTAGGTTATCTAGGTTCTAAATATACAACATTAAATTTATTAGGACTGTCAAATTTAACAGCTTGTTAAATATATATAAAAAAAGGGTTCATTTCTTTGATTTTCTAGATTTGTGAATGCTCCTATATCCCCCTTTTTTTTTCTACAACAATACATTTAAATTTATTTTTTTACAGTAATACTAGCAGCAAGCTAAAGACTAGAAATAGGTTTTATTATTATTAATTTTGTACAATGTATAAACAGAAGTAAAATATGACTGTAGGGGCATTTTTAACTTCAATCAGATATCTTATAGGAAAAGTAGATTTACATGATTCTACTTTAGCTTTCTGTTTCTTTTTTTTTGTTCTAAGTAAAATAAAATGACAGTAAACAACAACATTGAAATATTGCAAGAAAATACTTAAAAACACATTGCATTTCTTTTTCTGCATCTTTCATTTCTTTACAAAAAATGTAGAGATAAATAACAATAGATTTTAGTTTAAGACAAAATTAAATAAAATTAACAGCAACATTATATAATACAAAATTAAAATAAAATGCTTTTCTGATAAAAATGTGTGACTCAAGTTGTCAACTTTTACAAATGGGGAAAAATACCCAATTAGTCTCTCATCCATAATAGATGAGGACTTAACTAAATAACACACTCCATTCCTTCAAAATAATTACAATAATTAAATTTTAATTTATTTCCTTCTGTAACTAAGTAAAATCTGCAACTAAGTAGAATCTGCAACTCCTAGCTTTCTTTCCTCTTTCCAAACAACCTGCATACAATCATAAGGTTGTGACCATGGGGTGCTCATCTCCTAGCCTTGGCTTACTAGAAGCCACTATCAAGCTTGGAGAACCAGTTCCTAGACGGGTTACACTCAAACAAACACAAACAAGAAAAGGGGAAAACATAACAAACACATTCCCATTCCCAAGCTGAAACTTCATCACATAATGTGATGTTTTACTAGGGTGGAAGTGGACCAAGTACCCTAGAGGAGATCTACTAGATAGTAACTCACAGCCAGCTCATGGCATCCAAGAAACACAACAAAACTCATCTTAACCCCCATATCTTTATGACCCCCAAAGGCATACCTGCCATATTTTCTCCCCTTATGACCCTAGAATGCATAAACAAAACAATGTAGCAAGGGTCACATGGACAAACCCTTGAGATCACTCTCATAATGAGAGCTTCTCACTCTAAGGTTGTCAAACTCCTTCCACCCCCAAGACCATTCTGCCCTCCCAAGGGTAAGATGGTCTTGGATACTCCCAAAACACAACAAAATGCATAAATAGAAATAAGAAATGAATCACATAAAGCTTTCACAAATACAATATAAATAAAAAATAAAATATTTCCATTCAAGCATTCTACAAATAGATTTTAACATGCAAGCAAGGAAATGCACCTACCTTGAATCTGCCAAGCGTATTATAGGGAAAGCTTGGAGAAGAGAAGCCCAATCCACAAAACTTTTCTGCAACACTTAGCCAATTTTTTTTCATATTCTCAAACTGGTTTTTTTCCTTCAAAAATTGTCCAAAATCTCCAAAGATGGAGGGGGGGGTGATTAGCTCACTAAGCTTCAATCTCTAGCCTAAGAAGGCTTCTCTCACTCCTTCCAACCTCTTGGATAGAGTGAGGGACTCCCATTGGTTGGTCTTCCCTAAGTCTTACACACTCCCTAACCAAGGCACCTCAAGAAGAGGAATGAAATGGGGAAAAATAATTGCACCTATCAAGAAGGTTATCTAACTAAGGATGGCACTCCTATAGATGGAATTCGTCCATCTTGGGAAAACCACTTTTTTGGGTGGTTAAACAAGCCTTAGGGGAAGGACACATGACCAAATTTGGCTTTCACCCATAGGTACCCCATGAGGCCTAATAAAAATGCTATAAAACTGACTCCAGGAGTTGATTTAACCCATAGAAAGTCCACCTAAAGTTAACCTACGGGTCAACTCTAAGTTGACCCTCCTTGTGGCTCACTATCCTAGATTTCTTGGTTCCTTCAAGGATAATAAGGTAATATAACAATTAAACAAAAATAAATCTCTCCAAAAAGGTGACATGACAATTGCCAACACCACATACAACATAGGTGTCAAGTGACACTACAAAATAATTCCACATTACAAATACACACATGGCAATTGTCCCTTGAAGGATTTAAATAATTTAATAAAAACAATTTACACTCATGCAAAAATTTTACGTTTACGAATAAAATACAATACATATGGGGTGTTGTCTCTCCAAATAGACAACCCCTAGTTTTATGAACGTACATAGGCCTGGGCTTGGTTCTCCATAATATTTCCATGGTCACATGGATAATTTCCTGTGCATCTCAATTTAAACATTAGTACTTTCCAATAGCCTCATATAATATTAAACACATAATCAAGAATACAATTCAATCACTCTGCATAGAATTGACATTATACAATACAATTTGCCACATATCAAAGCAATTCACGTAAGCAATTCATCATAATCCTCATAATTTAATCCATTCATAAGATATGCAAACATATTTCTATCATCATAATAAAGTCCTACAAATCAAATAATGACATACATCATCTCAATGTTATCCTATTCTAGAGTCATATAAAATTCTATACCCATAATGCATAGAAATGAAGCATCAATATACCAATGTTATCCGATTCCTGGGGTCATATAAAGTTCTATGTCTATAATGCATAAAAATAAAGCATCCATAATAGTTCCAATCATGAAAACATTGAAATGCTAGGATGGGTCAGGGTAGGGCCTCACATTAAGTCACCAAAAGATTTTAAGTGCTCTTCTACACTAATTGCATTGTTGCCAGCAAATTTGTGGAGTCTATCCCTTAATTCTGTAGGAACATGGTTAGGATACCTTGGGATTCCATCAAAAAAGAGTTGCCTATACAGTTCCAGATTAATGGGTCTTCTATGGAATTGATTAGTAGCAAGGTTATTTCCCATGTTAATTCTTACATTAAGGCTATGAGTTAGAGGGATTTGGTTACCTTGCTTGTTAACAGGGGCTAGATTAGCTGAGACACTACTTATAGGCAAGGTTGACTGAATTTTGACTAGAGGCAGTGAAGCTTGCTGAGGAACAAGTTTATTTGGGTCTGCTAAAGGAAAAATTATAGGAGGAGCTTTCAGATAGTTAATCTTTCTTTTAACCTCTAAATTGGCTACTTATAATTCAACCTTTTCCAACTCCCTTTCCAGATCTTCTTTCTCTTTCCTTATCCTCTCCATCTCTCTCTCATGTGTAGATAGCATATGAGAGATTTCTGTTGTAGTCTTAGATCCCGACCCATCTTCCATGCACTTTTGTTTCCCCTTATTAGCATTAGATCTAATAGGTTGTGGGTCACTAAGGACTTCCCTATTTGGTTGCACAATAGGTTTGTAAGTAGGGTTGGTCTTAGCCACTAGAATTTCTCTGATGACTGAACCCTCATCCTCACTCTTAGCTTTCTCTTGGGTGAATAATTCAAGATCAGCAATTTGTCTTAGAAGCCTATCCCTTTCCATCAATTTTGCTTTTACCTCCTTTTCCTTATTTGCTTCTTTTTGTGCCCTTAAGGAAATTAAATGGACTTTTCTATTCAAGACCTCAATTTCTTGGGATACCTTATCTTCGCCAGGGAACATTTCTTCAGATTCTGATACATCAACTTGGTCAATATCAATTAAACTGATATTTCCATCTATTGTTCTAGGTATAGAGTCCATCTTAATATTTGAATTGTTCTTGTCTTTCCCAGATAAACTAATATGAGATATCCTCTGATTTAAAATTCAGACTTCCTCATTACTACCAAACAACCCAGAATGGAAACCGAAAATATCCTGATCAGACTCGTAGGAAGAAGAATTCAAATTAGCATATATGGGCTTTTCAGATGACTTACCCGCATTAAGGCTCTTTTGTACCCAAGCAACATTGGATGGCTAATGTATAGCTGATCTTTTCTGACCTCTCCTTGCTTGTTCAGGTAATCCCTCTTGCAATGTCTCTTGAGGATGCTTCCTCATGAAAGAGCTGGTGTTCCTTCCTCTCTGCATTATACTTTCTTTTCTTATAAGAGTTACACTTATTCAAAAGGACTGGTTATACTTGTCAGAGTCGCCACCCACAAAGATTGTGAGAAATAAGAAAACAAGCTTAAACAAATCACTTGCAAAGATTTAACAAAATCAAGAAGATTCTCAAAGAGAAAGATAGCACAAATGAGAGATCAGGCAATCTTCCACAACACAGATATCCAAATAAACTTCTGAACTAATTCAGGAACCAATCTGTAACATAGATATGCACTATGACCATCCCTAGTAGAGTCACCACTTTTGTTAATCTCAAATTTTGATTTCCCTTTTATCCTTCCTGTAAGAAATAAAATAACTCTGGTTGCATATGAAGAGATCAGGGAAATAGAACTCAAGAGTAACATATAACAAGGTTTTGAGACCTTCTACACTTTGAACTTATCCAAAGTTCAAGTGGGTATACCTTCTGTGAATATTTTCACACTTTAAGACTAAGGTCCACAGTAAACCAGTGCTAAAATACTTGTGGATTTCATCACCTCAATGAAATTGAAACACTAAAAGAAAAAAACTTGTATTCATTTTCAGTATTGATCTTCAATAAAGATAGAAAGAATCCCACAATTAGATACCAGTGCCTTATCTCAGGCTACAGAGTCACCCAAATCAAATTAAAGCTCCAAAACTGAATAACCTCATACATTTCATCACTTCGGCCTTATGTTAACCCCATACAAGCCTTACATATACATGAGTTTTATCTTCTTAAAAACTAAAACCATTCATCAAATTCAAAATGAGAAAACAATTGATTTACTGATAGAGATATTTCATGCATTTTAATTCCTCTTCCTTGAAGAGAAAAGCTAGAAACATATCCATATGACTGCCTTGCAATCCATGTTCAATCAAATAACCCTAGACTATTCAAATGAAACTAGCAAATTAACGAATGCACACCAAAAGACAATATAGATTTAGGCCTGAAAAGTATTGATCTATTTATTTATATTTATTTTTGAAAAACATTTTTACATGACTCAAAGTGTTATCTGTAAAAGCTAGAAAAACCCAGATATATTTATGCAAAGTTTCTTTACAAAAAAATTTGTGATCCCTTTTCTCATAGTCCTAGTATCCATTTATAATATCATGGATGCATACAAGCTTTAGACATCCCTAAGAGAAGTTTGTTACAAACTGAAATATCCTTCAAGAAACAGTTACAACTACTTTTCAGTATCAACGACCTCTTCAGTTTGTTGTTCAACTGCAACATCTTCTAACTATTCTGGAATATCTTCTCTTTGTTTGACATACTTTTCCTTCCACTCCTAGAACATGTCATCACTCGGCGAAGAGAAGCTAACAATATTTTTCTTCATCTCTTCTAGTCTTTTCCAAGTGACCCTTAACTACCCAATCTCTGTTTCTTTGTAACCATAGTGTGACTTTACCTTTTCAATCTCCTCAATTGTCTTGACAAATAAGGACGTGTCATCAGCGTTGATGATTTCATTAACCCTTTGGGACAATTTGTGGTCCAACTCCTCAACCCATGCTTTCTCATCTTTTAGCTGTGTCAGATCAACAAAAACCCCTGGAAACAACTCATATTTGTGATCAAAATATTCTTTCATATACAGTTGGGCCTTTATCTTCACACTTGCCCTTTCTTCTGAGAGTATATTAAATTTTTTTTATGAATTCATAGGTGGATCTAAGACTATCATATGCCTCTACATCTGCATGGGATGAACACATAAGCTCTAACTCCTTTCCCGTAGGCATCCACTTATTTAAAATTGGTTCCAAAGTGGTCTCATTTTCTCTTACTTTAGTCAAAATATTCAGAATCGTCTTCATAGAAATATGAACGACAGAGGTCCTAAGTGAATCAACAAATTTAAAAAATTGTAGCTTTCACTTTTTCCTCATATTTGCTTGCAAATAGCGCTTGAGCCTATTTCAACTTGTCCAACTCATGTTGAATAGTTTCAGTTGGTTGGAAACTAGAAGGCACAGGAGAAGGGGGATATTATATGATAGGACTTGTAGGTCGAGGTCTTGCTAGAGAAGAAGCTATCATTAACGTAGAGGACTCACCTTGGTCGTGTTGTCCTGCCAACTAACCCTGAAGGTTAGCAATGATGCTATCTCGGTTAGCTATTCCTTCTTTGGCTTCATTATAAGCCTTCAAGATTGTTTCCAATTTCAACTAGAGATTAGCCTTTTTGTTTGCCTCCTTTTCTGCCACTGCTACACTGAACTTTACAGTTTCGAAGACTGTGCTAGTAGCTTCCACCACCCATCTATCTTGGACTCTTCTTACAATCATACCTCCTAGGAAACTAGAATATGAGGCATCCTTCCTTCTTCTATCTTCATCCTTCTTCAATGACCACATGAATAAAGAAGCATTATCTTTACTGAAGGTCACTCCTTCCATAGGCTTGGTTTCCTTTCTAACTACTTCAAGTACTATAGCATCAGCTATATCCCACTCAGGGAGGATCAAAGCACCAGCCTTTGATACCATCTCTCTTCCCTTTTCAGGAGTAATGGTCTTGAACTCTTCAATCATATCTCTTTTTACCTCTTCCTCCACCTGAGTCACATCTCTGTGAGGCTGCTCACTCTTCCTTTGTTCACATCTGGCTTTAAATTGTTCCATGTTTTGCTTCCATACAAACTGCATGAAGGCCCCTATTGTAACAAAGTTACTATTAGCCAAGAACTCCTCACTGGCTTGCTTGACAGTTGAATCAAACTCTTTACCTGTGAACTCACCTTTAGTCAAGTTCATCTCAGCACTAGGTGGCTCTTCTAGCATCCCTTCTTGTGTTTCCTCATATGTATAGGCAATCTCCTCGAGACTCCCTAACTGTAACAACTATTTGGTCGCCACCTACTCATCTCCTATGTGGATGGGGGATTGAGATGGAGAATATAGAGGCTCATTGGTTTGCACTTCCTTCCCCACTCTTTGCCTTTTAGGGGAGTCTTGGATGTCAATGACATCTTTAATTGCTCTTTTCCCCTTTGAAGTAGAAGGCTCACTAGTCATTGGTATCATCACACTATATTTTGACTTCTTGTGCATTACATAATTACATGGTGGGATAGCCTTAGCAAGGGCATGTTTAGCTAGAACCAATCTAACCCTATTAGGCTCATCTTTCATTATAGCCTCCCTATTTTCCTTCGAAGTTTGCATGAGGTCTTCAAAATAAAGAATTAAGAATTTGATTTTCTCCTCAAAGGGATTGAAACTAGAAAGAGGGCCATAACTACTATAAAATTGATGAATGAAATCAAGAGCCCTTTTATATGCAACCCACTTCTCTTTCCTCAATTATTTCTCATCCAAATTGAATTCATTCCTAATTAGATTTTCAAGGAACTCAAAATTGGTGAGGACTACCTTTACAAACTGCTCTCTTCTTAAACATACCATTGAAAAAATCTTCAGGGTCTGCAATTCTTGAAACTGCAGTAGACAACCTATATGGTTTAAATAATTCTTCAAAATACTTCCAACCACCTTTAGTGATCACAAAGTGATGACCCATGGTAATAGTTGGGAAAATAGTCCCTTTACCCCTATTTGTCAGCTCTACCTCTTGTACACCTCCAATTTGCCTTAAGACTTCTACAATTCCTATCTTTAGAGGGACCTGACAAGGAAATAAATATGGAGTACCTCTGAAACCATAAACTCTAAAAATTGTAGAAACGGGGTACAAAGACATATCACCACAATTATGAACACTCTTAATACCTTCAGCAAACTCTTTGGGTCTGAGGAATCCTAAGAGAGCCTTAGGGATCCTAGGGTTTTTTGTGCACAAAAGAATCCTAATTTTAGATGCAAAGCACCTATCAAACTTTAAGTAACTGGCATCTTCCCTATCCCAGGAAAAAATAGTACTCCAAAGTTGAACATGCATCTCTTATTTATCTTTCACCTTAACCAAATCCATTTCTTTTGCAAAATAATCAGCACCCTTGAAAAAAACATGTGCATTAGAAGAGAATACCATCCAAATGGTCTGTCCACTTACCATTTTTTATCCCTACCAGCCCGGTGTGAATTGCATCAGTTAGGTAAGGCTCATAGTCAAATGTTATTGCTAGAGAGGGGTTCAAAATCTGTGCTATCATCAACATATAATGGGTTGGCATGTTTCTCTCAGCATCTTCTCCAAAAATCTGACAAAGTGCCCAATACATGCCCTTAGCCCTTAAAGTAAATAGATTCAGGGAGAAAGGTTCTATGGTAATGGGGCCTACTATAGTTAACCCTCCTATCTACAAAAAAATCTTTCAGTGGGCCACTACTAAGGTGATCCCTTTGTGCATTTTAAACCAGGGCCACTGATTCAAAATCAATAGGTTCTAACAATTTTGATGCCTTACTGAGCTTAAACACACTTCTGAATTCATCACCATTAATTCCAATCAAGGCTGATCCCTTCACATTTCTGATACATCTAGCTACAGGGTAATAATTTTGTGCAATCGAAGTCAACAAATCTACATCCATGAAGACCCCAAGGACTATAAGCTTCCCCACATCCAATTCCCATATACTATTTAAAGGGGCAGGGGAATGTCTCTAACCAAAACCTACCTTGAAAAGTACTAAACCTGAGATCCCTATTCGTGGATCCCTTAACCAATTACCTTTGTCATATAGACCGTCCCCGATTCCTAAACAAGGGTTTGTTGGCACCAATTCTTTTGCTTTGACCCCGACATTGGTAGACATAGTTAGTTGTTCTAGGAAGTCACCATTTATATTCCTATCTTGGTAGTTTACCTTTCCTATTAACTCCTTTCTTGATGCCATCCCGTTAATGAAACTATGTCAATTAATATTTACACAACTCTAATGAAGTACTTCACATAGCAACACCAATTTTCAGACTGCAATTAGCAAGAAGAACACCAAAACCTATTATTCGCTTGAAGAAAATTGCTCTGCACCAGTTCCTCTGCAATAGACTTGTTGAAATGATGCTAATATTCAAGTTGATGTAGACCTTAATAGGAAAAGTTGGCATTTAATTGAGAAATTAAGCCCGCATGCTTCGGCTATCACCTCAGAATTGAATTTGCAAATCAAATTCAAAAAATAGGCTCCAACGGATCACCAACCTTCTAAGTACTTCCCTATTTCATTGTTTTACCATTTTGCAGAGTTTAAAACCCCTGCACTTTTCTTTCACGAAGCAAGAACGATCATCAGATCCTTGGAACTTGTACTACCTTTATTCCTTCCGGTCCCTTTGCATTAGTGACTGGCCCCACCTTCTTTTCACTATTTTGCGAACACTAAACTTTGTGCACTTTAAGCCCATGAAACAATGCTGGCTATTAGATCGTTATCCACTTGCTTGCTCTTTACTTCATACAGTGACCACCAGCCTTCTTAACTAACTGTGCACCACCATGACTGTTAACGGTTTTCACCACTTCACAAAGGCTAAACTGCAGGCATCTTTGGGTTGCAAAGCAACGACAACTGTTAGATCCACCTCGAGATGAACACCATTTAACATGGTCAGACCTTTAAAGTGGGCCCTTAGCTCAGAGACCACTTGCTTTGTTTCATCACTAGCTAATAAATCTCACATGGCAGTTGACTATTTGCTCAAATAATTCCATCGGGTTCCATTCTAAGGCCGTCACATATTTGACTTTACCATTTTCAACATAACTACTAGTTTAAACAAGGGGGGCCCTCAACTACCCTTCGGAGCCACGTGGATCTGACAAGCCACTAATTCTTTCCAAGGAGCAACCCATTTGTCCTGCCATGTCACCCACCTTGTAACTGCCACATCATTTCATTACTTCATGAACATTAATCTTTGTTTGACTTGAAGCTACGAATCCACGCAAGCCATCTGATTAACTCATACTTAATCAGTCTTTAAAATTATGACATGCATATCCTTTGGGCCCACTGACCTTCTCGCTACTTTGTGAACCTTAAATCTCAGGTACCTTTCCTTCGCAAAGCAACAAAAATTGTCGGATCCTTGGAACTTGCTTGTTTGTTACCACTACCATGACCATCGCGCCCAGGCCGTCCACCTTTTTGGTACTTCGTGAAAGGTAAACTATGGGCATCTTTTAGTTGCGAATCAACGTGAGTTGTTGATCTTCTCTAAACTTATTGTCCTTTAACCAAAGGAGCCGCTCACCTCTAGGACCCACCAAGTTTTTTTCTATTTCACAGAGGGTAGATCACGTGCATCTTAGGCTAGCAAAGCAACACAAGTTGTTGGATCCAATACAAGATACAGTCTTTTAACCTGATGGACAATCCTTCGATCGAGCCCGCTCACCCCTTTTCGCCATTTCATGAACACTACATCTCAGGCATCTTTTCCTAGCGAAACAATAACAACCATAGGATTAACATGGACTTGCACAATTATTAAGGAGCCCGACAAAGGTTAAAACCCAACAATAGCTAAATGCGTAAAGATTGAAAATATTTAAAAGACCACCTAGAAAAATAAACTAATGGGGTGACACTTCTCATGATAAACTGACCCTTCCTTAAGTGGAAAAAGGTAATGCAATAATAGAATGCAAGGATTTTTTCAAAACATAGGAAAGGGATAGAATTCATTAACCTTAAACCCTCTTTTGACCCAAGAAATATAGAGGCAACAAGGTCATGCCAAACACATTTTTTATTTCTAGATTTTTGGCCAACCATGGGACAAGAATACACAATTTTTCAAACAATAATAACAACTGGGAGGTTCCTTGGTGATATACAACAATAGACATACATGTTACCAAATCTGAATGTGCCTTTCTTGTCACCCTTAAGTTTCTCTAGATTGTCTATTATCTCATCTTTTAACCATTCACATATGTCAATCTTTGCATTACTGTTTACCATATCATAAGCACTTTTGATACATAAGCTAGAAACAAAGTTTAATTTTTTGGTATGTGTAGCCTTGTATTCAAGAATCATGCTAATGAATCTTACATTGATATCTTTTACATCATTTACTCTCAGGGATCTCTTATCATAGGTTGCGCCGGTTAGGGTCATTACTGTGTAGTTTGGAACCTTTTTAGTCTTGTCAGGTCTGCTACTGGTGGAAGGTAAGCCTATCACTACCCTAACTAGTTCTTTTGTTATCTTGTGAATGGAATTGAACCAAAAGAACTCCCCATGAACTCTACTTAACACAATCCTTATAACATCCTTGGGAAAATCAGCAATATTAAGAATCTCCAAAAAACCTAGGGTTTCAATTATCTTGTGTTCCGGTTTTAGATTACCATTTTCATCACATATTACTGTCCTATACAAGTTCATAATCTCTTCAGCACCTAGTTCTTCAATATGACAATGTATATAAATTCTAGGATCCTCAGCGTAAGCAACTCCTTTGGGTATTTTAGAAAAAGCTCCCAGGGTATCATCCTTCTTTGCTACTTCGAGAATGATTTTAAATATGGGCCTAGGGCATTTAATCACTTCAATTCCTATTGTAATGAATTCAGGTGTAGAGGAGGAAGCCATTGTATAAATACCTTAATCTACCTTTAGGTTTGAATGCTTGAATGATTTGCTTCACTTCTCTTTGTGGATGCCTTCGCTCGGGTTTTTCGCTCTATAAGGAAATTTGAATGCTCGGTGAGTGAAAAAGAGTGAAAAATATTGGCTTTATAATGTCATTTCTTTCAACTACCACATTAAATGCCTGTCAGTTAAGTGAAACTTAACACATCTGCTGGTAAAGAAGTAATTGAACTTCTCACCATCAACCGAGGGTAAACTAGCATGTTTTTCAATTCGTTGCCATACCCAAAAGGATTTCTTTTCAGTTAGATAAAGAATCTCCTACCAGTGGAGTGATACTTTGTTCTACTGGTGAAGGAATATCTTCATTGACATTCATATCTAACTTTTTAATCCATTGTTTTGAAAATTATTTCTTTACTTCTTCAACCTTCTCTTTAGCTTTCAAACTGGGTCCTTTGTTATTCGCCAGTGATGCCTTACTTCTACAAAATTTTGTAACATGTCCAATCTTGTTACAATTATAACAAGTCACATCGTTTTTCTGAATAGCTTTTCCATATCCTATGCCGGTATGTGTTTTGCATGGATTAGATAAGTTTCCAAATCTTCCACAAACATAACATCTTACATTCATTCTGCAATTTTCTAAATTATGACCAGCTTTGTTGCATTTAGAACATTGACCGATGGGAGCATTGGTGTTTTGATAATTTCTAGATCTACACTGATTTTTTCTATGACCATACTTGTTACAATTAAAACATTTCCCATTAAATTTGTAGGCATAAGGTTGTCTTACTGGTTTACTGTGTTGGCATATGTGAAGAGTTGGATGACATGATGATATTGTATGTTGTCATTGATGTCAATATGCTGAAGTATGAGCTAGTATATTGAATAAAGCAAACTAGCAAGAGAACCGATATGATGGTATGAAGTGAATTGGTATGATGATGTGAACCAGTATATGTGAAAAGCTGAACCGGTATGTTAGAATTTGAACTGGTATTTGCAAAGTTTGTATCGGGGTTTCATTTGATATGACTACTAGTTGGTAGTCTCAGCTTCAGGGTTTTCGGATGATGCATTTCAAGTCTGTGTGATTCGACTGACGACATCCTATGATGAGTTAGCATTGAAATGAAGATCATATTGTGTTGCCACGTTAGCCTTGTGCACATGAATAATTTCCTTGAGGATCATACATGAAGAAGATTGATTCTATCTACCTCAAGAATGTGCAAAATCTTAGTAAACAGTGGAGAGCGTGTGATGGGTTATTAGCCTCTAGAAGCAGCAAAGAATGAATGATGCAGAATGTCTTTAGATTTTTTCAAGATTGTTTTATCCTATGTAATGTGTTTAAATGGTCAGGATTGGACCGACTGTATTGTTAACCTAAATGCTTAGGGTTTTAGGTTTTGGCTACTGACCTAATTGATATCTATAGGGTCAATGATGATTGTCATTTGAAGTTGTTGGGAAATGAATGTGTGTGAAGTGATTCTTGCTAGAATGGTGTAGTGAGTAGAGATTTGTAGAGTGTGATTACAGATGTAAAGGAACTAAAGTGGATCTTCCTTGGCATTGAGTGTTGTTATCCGATCAGTGTATCACCTATTGACTTCTAACCATTTTAGTAGTTGGAAAATCCCTTTACTGGGTAGCTTTAATAGGATTTTTGTAAATCCTTGAACAGGGTGACACAAAATCATTGAGTTCTTTAAATCCTCTGGCAAGGTACCCTTTAATAGGGTTTTAACCTCTAACCGAGTATTTAGCCATCCCTTAACTAGGTGATCCCTAGCAGGATCGGTTCCTAGCAAAACATATTATAAAGTCTTTAATTGGACTAGGCTCCTAACAGAGCGGGCTTCAGAAGAGTTCAAGAACAACTTGTGGGTATTCATCCCCACTGTGGTTTTTCCTAGTTGGGTTTCCATGTGAAAAATAAGTGTGTTATGTGTGATGCTTTTTCATGTGATATTTTAGTGTTTTTTGTCAAGCAATAATGCATGTTGATCCAGTGGTCATTATATTTCTAATGTTTTACTTGTTTAAGCATATGGGTGAAGTGGAAATGAGATATTAGGATTTGTGAAGATCTAAATGTTACCATTTTATGTCTTTCATAGTCTCACTATGTTTTACAGGCAGTGCCCATATTTAGATCAGTGATGTTGTTTACCAGTTAGTGCAGTCTTTGCAATTTAAGTTGTTAAAGAAGTTTTTGTGTATACTGATTCACCCCCCCTCTTAGTATCTGTTGAGTATTTACTGTTTATCATTATTCATCAATTGGTATTAGAGCATGTTTGAGATCCTCTATGTTATAAGCTTAACTACTTGAGGAAAATATCCTATTCTAATGATGAATAGGGAAGGTCCTAAGTTCAATATAGATAACTTTAAGATATGGAAGGATAGAATGAAGATATGCATTAAAAGCATGGGTGTTGAATACTGGAACTATGTTGAGAATACTTATGTTGTCCCTAACGATACTCTCACCGATGATCAAAGGAGACAAATTTAGGAGAACAGGCAAATCATGGAAGCTCTTATCAGTAATCTATCTGATGTTGAGTTTATAGATGTTCAGGATAAAGACAATCCCAAAGATGTATGGGATACTCTGGAGTCTATCTATGGTGGTGATGAGCATGTGAAGCAATCTAAGGAAGAAAGCCTTAGAGGAAAGTTTGAAGACATGTAGATGGTTGAAGGAGAGACCATTCAACAATATGGGATAAGGATTAAAACTATTGTTGGAGACATCAAGAGTGTAGGAGGTACAATGGATGATTCCACCATTATTAGCAAAGTTTTGAGATCCTTATTACCAGTCTATGCAATAAGGGTTGCTTCTATTTAGGAGTTGAGATTTATTGAAAAGACAAAGATATCCCTAGATTCTATCATTGCTATGTTGACCGCATATGAGCTAAACAATTATGATGGTAGTGTTCAAAAGGCTGATTCAGCCTTTAGAGCATCAATTGCACTATCTAGAAAGGGAAAAGAAACTAGTACTAGCTGTGAACCAAGGCAAAGCAGAGATATGGATGATGAGGAGATCCTGATAGAATTTGAAGCTCTTCTGGCTAAGAAAATTCCTATTGGAACTGGAAAAGATAGAGGTAAGCTCCCTTTGAAATTATTTTCTTGCAATAGGATAAGACACATTGTTGTCAACTATCTTAATAGTGATAATAAGGAAAAACTCGAGAAGTTTAAAAAGTTCAAAGGAGGAAATAGGAGAAATTGTCTTGTTACAGTTGATGAAGGTGTCACTGATGATGAATCAGAAGATGAAGAAAGAAAAGACATAGTGTTTGTAGCCATTAAGGAAGATGTGCCAGACAAGAAGGCTCTTGTCTCCTACTTTGATAATTCTAATGAGTGGATTATTGATAGTGGTTGTTCTCACCACATGATTGGTGACCAAAGAAATTTTTTGTCTCTGGAAGAGTATGATGGAGGTGTAGTCCGATTTGGTAATGATGTACCATGTATGGTAAAAGAAAAAGGGTCCATCTCTCTAAATTGAAAAAGTAGTGCTGATAATGTGTATTGGGTAGAAGGTTTCAGGAATAACGTTTTGAGTGTTGCTCAGCTGAATGATAAAGGGCTCACTCTTGAATTCAAAGATGTAGTATGCAAAATAAAAGGAAAGAGTGGTGAACTGATGGCCACTGGTATGCAAACCAAAGGTAACTTATTTTAGTTAAATACAAATATCAGTCAATGTCTAATTGCTAAGTTTGATGACAGTTGGATATGGCATAGGAGACTTTGCCATGTAAATTTTGATAATATTGTGAAGACCAGTAAGATCAAGGTAGTTAGAGGATTGCCTATGCTAAACAAACTAGAGAATCCTTTGTGCAAAGAATGTCAACTGGGGAAAATGTCTTCCTCAACCTTCAAAGGTAAATCTTTCACAGTAGATAATTTACTTGATCTTGTGCATAATGATTTGTGTTCAAGGAGATAGGTACTTTATGATTCTTACTGATGATTTCTCAAGAATGATGTGTGTCTCATTATTGAAAGACAAGTCTAAAGCTTTTGGAAAGTTCAAAGCCTTCAAAGCACTAGTTGAAAAGGAAAGCGGTAAGAGGATCAAATGCCTTAGAACCAACCAAGGAGGTGAGTTCACTTCTAGTGAATTTAATAAGTACTATGAAGAGAATGGAATCAAGAGGTAACTATCTACCGCCCAAACCCCACAATAGAATGGCCTTATAGAAAGAAACAACCGGACTATGGTTGAAGCAGCCAGAATGATGTTGATTCAAGGGAAGGTTGCTCACACTTTTTGGAGAGAAGCGGTGAGCACTTTAGTCTACACTATGAACTGGGTACTCATCAAGAAAGGTAAGGATAAAATTCCTTATGAGTATTGGATTGGTAAGACTCCTATAGTAAGCTACTTTAAAGTGTTTGGTAGCAAGTGTTATATTAAGAGCAGTGAAAACCAAAGCAAGTTTGATGCAAAATGTGATGAGGGAATATTCATAGGATATTCCACCAAGAGAAAAGCTCTCAAGTGTTTTAACAATAGAACTCTGAGAATTGTTGAAAGTATCAATGTTAGAGTCGTTGAAACCTCTGAGAAACTTGAGGAAACTAGCAGTGAGTGAGTGGTAGATGAACCAGTTGTAACGTTCTGGGAACCGGTTGCAAAACAACCTACTACAAGTAACAGTGGACCTACACCAGTATATACTGATGTAGATGAATATGAAGATGAGGATGAAGAGGAAAAGAAAGAGGAATCAATTAAGATCATTCCTAGGTATGTAAA
Source organism: Cryptomeria japonica (assembly GCF_030272615.1). NCBI lineage: Eukaryota > Viridiplantae > Streptophyta > Pinopsida > Cupressales > Cupressaceae > Cryptomeria > Cryptomeria japonica. The sequence continues at coordinate 588,539,437 of NC_081405.1, read as the reverse complement.
GCTAAATCATGATCCAAAGCAAATCATAGGAGATAAGGATGCAGGAATTATTACAAGAAGAAAGGTTAGAGAAAATTCTTGCATGATCTTTGAATTTGAGCCCAAAAAATTTAAACAGGCACATAAAGATGAAGACTGGATTAAGGTTATGGAAGAGGAACTTGACCAGATAGAAAAGAATGATTCATGGTCTTCGGTACCCAAACCAGAGCATAAAAATGTTATTGGCACCAAATGGGTTTTTAGAAACAAGCTAAATGAAGATGGCACAGTGGTAAGAAACAAAGCAAGATTGGTATGTAAGGGATATGCTCAAGAAGAAGGAGAAGACTATGGAAACCTTTGCTCCAGTAGCTAGATTGGAAGGAGTTCGAATGCTACTTTCATATGCAGCCTTCAAGGGATTCAAAGTGTATCAGATGGATGTGAAATCTACATTCTGGAATGAAATACTTGAAGAGGAAGTGTATATAGAGAAACTAGATGGGTTTTCCCTATTAGAAGAAAGTGATATGGTGTGTAGGCTACATAAAGCCTTTTATGGATTGAAGCAAGAACCTAGAGCATGGTATGAATGTTTGCACTCCCATCTTGTGAAGATTGGATTTGAAAGAACAAGTGAACATAGAAATATCTATCTGAAGTCAGAAGGAGATCAAATTCTGATATGTGAAGTGTTTGTTGATGACATAATTTTTGGTGGAGATGACAAGATGAGCCATGCGTTTATGGATGAGATGAAGAAGGAATTTGAGATGCCACTAATCGAAGAGATTAAGTTCTTCATTGGACTATAGATTCAACAAATGAAAGATGGTATCTTTATCACTCAGTCCAAGTATGTCAAAGAGGTTTTGAAGACCTTTTGCATGGAAGACAACAAACTGGTTGGTACACCGATGATGACCGGTTGTAAATTGTCAAAAGAAGATGACTCGACATTGGTGAATGAGAAGGAATACTAGTCAATGAATGGTAAGTTTCACTATGTAGTACACAGTAGACTAGACATTGCACATGCAGTGGGGATTGTTGCACATTTTTAGAAAAGTCCAAGAGAATCCCACTTGGTAGCAATCAAGCGAATTCTTAGATAACTGAAGGGAACTAGAGATTATGGATTGTGGTATCCATACAGTAATGACTTCAATCTCAAAGTGTTTACAAATGCCGATTGGGCTAGTAATGTGGATGATCGGAAGAGCACAATCTGTGGTGCATTGTTTCTTGGTGGTAGACTAGTCTCATGGATAAGTAAAAAGAAGAGTAGTATCTCTCAGTCTACAATAGAAGCAGAATATGTAGCAACATTTATGAACTGCACTTAGACAATTTGGATGAAGCATGTACTAAGTGGTTTCAAAGTCCATGTATTTGAACTAGTGAGTATATTTTGTGACAACACCAGTGCAATTAATATTTCCAAGAATCTGGTATTGCATACTAGAACCAAGCACTTTAAGCTCAAGTATCATTTCTTGAGGGAGAAAGTTCAGAACAAAGAGGTTGTATTGGAACATGTTTCCAGTAAAGAGCAGCTAGCTGATATATTCACCAAGCCTCTACCTAAGGATACATTTATCTATTTAAGAGGTTAATTAGGGGTGCTACTCCTTCAAGAGGTGAACTAAAGGTATGTGCTCCACATTAGTCAGGTATTGCATTGTCAAATCTTTTTAGGATTGGTGTGTTGAAGGATGCTACTCCTTAGGGGGAGCAGCATAGTGGAACATGGATGTCTATGCCTCCACTTTGGCATTATTGTCAAAGGGGGAGAAGATGTGAAGCAGAGAAGATATGTGTAGTATTGAAGACATATAATATGGAAGAGATTGGGGAGAAGATGTGAAGTGGAGAGATATCTTTGTATATTGCCATCAATGCTAAAGGGGGAGATTGTTGGCATATGTGCAGAGCTAGATGACATGATGATATTGTATGTTGTCATTGATGTGAATATGCTAAAGCATGAACTGGTATATTGAAGAAAGGAAACTGGCAAGAGAACCCGTATGATGGTATGAAGTGAACTAGTATGATGATTTGAACCGGTATATGCAAAAAGGTGAACTAGTATGTTGGAATGTGAACTGGTATTTGCAAAGTTTGTATCAGGGTTTCATTTTATATGACTATCAGTTGGTAGTCTCAACTTCAGGGTTTTCAGTTGATGCATTTCAAGTCTGTGTGATACAACTAATGACATACTATGAAGAGTTAGCATTGAAATGAAGATCAGATCATGTTGCTACGTCAACCTTGTGCGTGTGCAGAATTTCCTTGAGGATCTTGCATGAATAAGATTAATTCTATCTACCTTGGGAATGTGCAAAATCTTAGTAAACGATGGAGAGCGCATGATGGGTGATCAGCCTCCAGAAGTGGCAAAGAACGAATGATGCAGAATGTCTTGAGATTTGTTCAAGATTGTTTTATCCTATGTAATGTGTTTAAATGATTAGGATTGGACCAACTATATTGTTAACCTAGATGCTTAGGGTTTTAGGTTTTGGCTACTGACCTAATTGTTGTCTATAAGGTCGATGATGGTTTTCATTTGAAGTTGTTGGCAAATGAATGTGTGTGAAGTGATCCTTGCCAGACTGGTGTAGTGAGTAGAGATCTGCAGAGTGTGATTGCAAATGTAAAGGAACTAAAGTGGATCTACCTTAGCATTGAGTGCTGTTATTAGATCAGTGTATTACTTGTTGACTTCTAACCATTTTAGCAATTGGAAAATCCCTTTATCAAGTATCTTTAACAGGATTTTTGTAAATCCTTTAACAGGGTGACTCCAAATCATTGAATTCTTTAAATCCTTTCACAAGGTAACCTTTAACAGGGTTTTAACCTCTAATTGGTTATTTAGCCATCCCTTAACTAGATGATCCCTAGTAGGATCGGTTCCTAGCAAAACCTATTGTAAAGTCTTTAACTGGACTAGGCTCCTAATAGAGTGGACTTCAGAAGAGTTCAAGGACAACTTGTGGGTATTCATCCCCACCGTGGTTTTTCCCAGTTGGGTTTCCACATGAAAAATCAATGTGTTATGTGTGATTCTTTTTCATGTGATGTTTTAGTGTTTTCTATCAAGCGGTATTGCATGTTGATCTAGTGGTCATTATATTTCTAATGTATTACTTTTTTAAGGATATGGGTGAAGTGGAAATGATATATTAGGATTTGTGAAGATCTAAATGTTACCGGTTTATGTCTTTTACAGTCTCACTGTGTTTTACCGGTAGTGCCCTGATTTAGATCAGTGATGCTATTTACCAGTTAGTGCAGTCTTTGCAGTTTAAGTTGTCAAATAAGTTTTTGTCTATACTGATTCACCCCCCCTCTCAGTATCTATTGATTATTTACTGTTCATCATTATTCATCATATTGTGGTCATGATTGTTTGTAGTACCAGAGTTTTCACCAACTTCAAAGCCGAGACCATTAGTATGTCCATTAGGTTTCTTATTTTTCAGCATGTCATCAAGTTCTTCTAAGATTTTCTTGAATTTCTCCTTGTGTTGATTTGCAGTAGCCAACTCATTTTCTAAGAAATCTTTTTGTCTCATGAGTTCAATTTTATCATGCTCCAAGTGAATTATATATGTCTTCAACATATCATTTTCATGACTGAGTCTTAAATTTTTATTTCTAGCATCATTGATTCTCCTAGTCTAGTCATCTTCATTCTTCTTTCGGTCTTCAATATCTTTACAAAACCTCATAGTCATATCTTGCATCTCATTCCTCAAGGCCATGTTTTCCTGCTTCATCTTGCTTACAAGATCACTAAGAGTTTCTTTTTCATCATCATCACTCTGTATCTTTTCGTGAAGTTCTCTTCTTTTGTTCCTAGCAATAGTGAGATTTTCTTGAAGTCCTTGAATGATTTCTTGTGCAGCCTTCAAATCATCTTCAAGTTTCATATTTTTTAACTTTTCTGCATCATAATTTGCAAGAGTTGTTTCCAATTTCTTTCTCAAGTTTTCCATCTATCAGAATCTTCCTCAAGCTATTAGGCTTTTGAAAATAGAGGACCAGACTCTAATACCTATTGTTAGGATTCCCAGAGATTTTCTTAACTTATTAAACAAATTGCATTCCAAAATAGTGTATCGGTAAACCAAAAATAATGTAGTAAATAAGATCAATAACCATAACATAGAAAGCACACCATAACACAATATTCTTAATTAGGAAACTCGATGTGGGAAAAACCTCGGTGGGATTTGTAACCCACAATATTCACTCACTGGCCAATAAATGAATATTACTTACAATAGGGGCCTGCACATGCAAAAAGGCCAACTGCCTAAAACTCACTGCTTAGTTACAAAAGGGAAGTCTCACTAACTTATAGAAATGAAATATGCAAATCCAATATCATGTACTGCTTTGGCTCAACATCTGCTATGCCAAGTTCAATACGGGTTTAAGCTCATACAACCTCCATAAACCTTATTCAAAAATCTGCCTTAATATTTGCATCTACCTATTACATTCCTTACTTACTCAAATGATTTATAGGATCTCATACTTATATGAGTCCTATTACAATTCGACTTGTTGGATTTACAAAAAGATTTTATAATTAAATATAAAATATAATAAACAAAATCTTGTCGGTTGGGGTGCCGGTAAACATCTTTGCCACTGTCTGTGCCTGTATCAATGCTTATGCATATGCCTGTCAGTGCCATAGGATTGTAAGGTTGCCATCAATGACAATACCTTCAATCACCTACAATTTCTCATTGGAGTGTGCATTTCCCAACACCTACTGCGTTCAAAACACGTTTGCCCTATTTGACAAACACAACACCTTCTTTGGTCTACACATGTCAAACACCTATGAAGTGATCACATAGATAGCTTCACATACCCTTTATTATCATCTGGACACTCAGCCTTGATCATGAAGTCACCAAATTAGATCTTTGTCCTCTGATCAGTCTTGAGCTGCACTCTTTTGCTCTTGACCTGTGAAACATTCTATCACCATTTATGTCGACTAGTCACCACCTCTTCTGCATCGGGTCAATCTACATCGATCGATGCATCTCATTGGTCACCTCTATTTGACCTTCCATGATTTACGGGGTCTAAAATTAATATTGACCAACTCTACAACAACCTCATCGATGCACACTCCATCTACCTTTGCATGCATGTTCACCACATTGACTCCACGTGGTACCTTTGTTGGCATTCACCTTAGCTCACACAGTTGGTCTGACTTGGTCTCTAACAAATTACACATAACTGGTGTGTACATCATACCATTAGTCCCTCTTTTCCTATCGGTTAACCTTCTTGCCTTCTCCTTCCTTGTGTCAGTGGATCTTGATAGCCCGATCATTAACCATGCTGGTCCTCAATAGCAATTTGGGATGACTCACTATGTGTACCTTCAGTAGATTAAGAGCACTTCACTTTTGTCTCTATGTTCACTCAGTGGTATGCCGATATCAAACTTGTTTACCGATTGACATGTTCCTATATTCATACCAGTAATGTGCATGATATTGTGTGTTGACATCAATACCATCAATGCCAAAGGGGGATATTGTTGGCATTGATGTGTATTGACATCAATGCAATAGGGAGAGATTGTTGGCATTATGTTGTCATTAATGTCAACTAGTCACCACCTCTTCTGCACCTGGTCACTCTGCATTGATCAATGCATCTCATCTATCACCTTTGTTTGACCTTTATTGATTTACAAGGTCTACAATTAATGTCAACAAACTCTACAAAAACCTCATTGGTGCACACTCCATCTACCACTACATACATGTCCACCACCTTGACTCCACATGGGACCTTTGTTAGCATTCACCTTAGCTCATCGAGTCAGTCCATCTTGGTCTCTGAAAAATTACACACAACCAGTGTGTGCATCATACCACCTATCCCTCTTTGCCTACCAGTTAACCTTCTTCCCTTCTCCTTCCTTATGCCAGTGGATCTTGACAAATCCAATCATCAACCATGTCATTCCTTAGTAGAAATCCAAGATGACTCACTATGTGCATCTTTAGCAGCTTGAGAGCACTACACTTTTGTCTCTCTTTTCACTTAGTGTTATGTTGGTGTCCACCTTGTCTACCAATTGACATGTTCCTATCTTCATACCAGTAATGTGCATGATATCTTCATGTTGTCCATCTCCAACTATTATGCATCTATGGCAACACCACTTTCCATCTGCATGTAGGTAGCTCTATGTGTGCAACTGTAGAGCCTCATCTTCATTTGACTGGTTCTCTTCTCAACTGGATTGCCAAGGAGGCAAACACAACATCTAACTCTTCCTTCTCTGCTTTGGTGGCACAACATGTCATCACATCCTGATCCAATGCACATCTCTGATCTCAACCTCAGGAGGCATCCTCATCTTCCTCTTTAGTCATCTGGTCTATGCATCCAATCACCTACCTTGGCTTACTCTAGCTATTTATCCTGGGGAATCATAATGTATGGCATGTATACTATTGGATAGGTAAGGTATTACGACTTACCAGTGGGTAAGGATCTATGTCACCTACTGGTGTTAATGTAACATCTGCGAGGAATGGATGCAACTTCAACTTGACATATGACATGGTGGATTTCCTATATGCCATCCTTGCTTACTGAAGAAGCACATTCTCTATCAATACTTTTTTCATCTAGTGGGAGTCCTGTTGTATAACATCCAACTCTTACAGGTAACCTCCACATGCTTCACCTTTGTTGTTGATATGATTCTTGTAACATTTCACCTCTTCATCACAATCAACATCCTAGCATGTTTCTCTCTTACTGGGCACATGCTTACAAGTTGGAAACCACTCAATGGAAACACATTACTTTCTGGTCATCATACCATACTGGTCTTCAATGCATGTCTTCAACACATGCTAACATTGACTTGTGTACCACTGACCTACAATACCTGGCTGATATTAATGTAATGAATATATTTCAATCTCCCACATGGGTTATCCTATACTGGTTGACATCAATGACAACACAATGCCAACAATCTCCCCTTTGGCATTGATGTCAACAAACATGTAGTATTCGACATACTAAAAATACTTTCTCCCCCTTCGGCAACAATGGAAAAGGGTTTTGACAACCGGTATGCTACAAGCTCTCTCTTCCCTTTTTGTACTAGTTGCTTGTTTCCTTTTTACCACTATGCACTGCAACCTCTCAACTAGCGACACTTGAACCAGAGAACAAACACCAATCAATTTGACATACTCTCCATTTGTGCAGGTAACTCACATCTCCCTATATACCAGTCCACAATGTGGCAACAATGATGCTTGACTTCCTCCTATGTCAAGTGTATCAGGTACCAATCATAAAATATGACTATGAACTCCCCCTGAATCATAGCCCTCTGGTTTTCATTTTCTGTCAATTCCTAAAGTGGTACCCTAAAGTACATTTTGTACTAGTGGAAGTGAGCATCTATACATACTGATGCTCTTTCACTTCCATGACATCCATCTCATATTTGTGACATAGACAAAGCTGACCACAATGCCAAGTCATATTGACTTCATGTCAACAGTCACAACGGTTGACATCATGATGTCTCATACACATGGGATCGGCTACTAGTCCAACACACTATCATTTAAGATAACTTATGATATCATCAGAGACATAAATTCATCTGTTTAGGATACTAGAGCAACTGCAACACAACCAAAACATATTGACTCATGCATTCTTCAATACCGGTAACTATCCCTACTATTGGGAGTATTTAAAACTGAGTCAAGTTTAAAAGGCTCATTTCAAAATTTTGCCCTGCATTTCCAAATGATTAAAATAAGTCAGTTTGAATGGCCTAGTTAGCAAGGGGGTAAAATGGAGCCAGTTGATTTTCAGAGGGTAAGGCTCGAGATTCATGTCCCACACCTTTCATTTGGCCTATTCAATGATGTGCAACTTTCAGAATTCAGTTTGGATAAGTTTACTAGGTACCCATTTCGAGGGGTGAGCTGAAAGTGCATTTTAGGCACAAATGCAAATTTTATGGAATAGCCTTCTTTGAGCGATTACATCTTTTTCCCTATTGATCGTCATGGAGAAATTCAAAATGGATTCAATTGTATGCATAAATGTGAGTCAGCCTGCAAAATTTCAAGTCCTAATGAATCCGTTTGCTCAGTTTTCAAAGCTCAATCCGTTTGTAGTTTGTGATGTTTGCACACGTGTAAAAATGTCTGGGTGAGCGTCATGTCAGAATGTTTGTTCTGGGATAATGTTGGTATAAATGGTGAGCTACGTTTCAAATTTCAAGGCTTTATCAATCCGTTTGATCGGTTTTCAAAAGAGCTCATTTTGCCATCAAATTCAGTTATCCGCACTTCCAGTGTTAGATCAATTAATGTAGCGCGCCGTTTGCATCCTGTCAGTCGGGTGATCAAACTGAGAATTCAAAGATTTAATATGTACTTAAAGGTACCTATGTTCCGAATTTGAGAGCCTACGGAGGTCGTTTGATATTTTTGAGAAAGGCATCATGTGTTGCCAGAACATTGACTTCATCAAGTCCGCAGTGTCGACAAAGCCAGTTGGCCGTTTTCGGAAATTAATATCTCTTCGCTCAGGACTCGTCTTTAGAAACCGTTTGGTAGATTTCATCCTTGTATATCAAAGTACACTCCTGTTAGATGGCGAGCTCCAGAAAGGTGTTTTGACAGGTTTGAAAATTACGTCCTCGCGATTAAATGCGAAAATTGTGGCGTAATTGCCTGAAAGTTGCAAAATACAATTTTATGATCCAAAAATGATGCCGATCGTTCCCAAAGGTATGTTTGAGGTCTGTGAAGCATTTCAAAGGCCAGTTGCTTGAAATCAAAATTTTTTTTAGTCGGACCCACTTTGGGGCCCGACCTGGCTCATGCCCGCGGATTGTTTTTATTGGCGATTTTTGTTTATTGGGGGAAATTCAGAATATTCAATTAATGATGCAATCCACAAGTCACAGTCAGGTAAAGTTCATATCGGTAGCAGCCATTGGGGATTCAAGGTTAAAGACATTGTGAATATCAAGGGTGTCTCCTTTGATTTGTCAGCTTGATTTGTCAGCATTCTTCTAGATTGCAAGATTTATTTTTTTTTTAATGCAGCAAAGGATAAATATTGTGATTGAGGATGGAATGTCAATGTTCTCTTTTATTGAGAATGGAGTTTTCATTTTTATTGTGATATGTCAGTGTTCTCTTTATATGAGAATGAAGTTTTCCAACTGCAGTTTTAGTGGTAATAATTACATCTCCTCCCAAATACCATTTTCTAAAATGGAAATAGAAGACCAAGATTCATATCAAGCACCAAAGACTTTCTTTTGCATGGTGTTTTGGGGCTGCAGTCAAGAGCCAAGCTTGCTCATGTGGTGAAGAAAGAGACCATCAAGCACTCAGCAAAATGCAATCAGCAATTTCCAAGTCTCCTACATGGTGTATGAACTTCCAAGCAAATGCAGAAATTTCAACATATGACAACCCTCCCACACAGCATTTGAAAGCAGCAAATAAAAAACAATCAAACAATGGTGATTGCTGCAGTCTCTCCTCCCCTACGTGAGACACCAACTGTGCACAGCAATCACTTCCTTCTCCTGCGTGGGATGTAGTAGATGAGGGCATAAGTTTTTTAAAGAAAAATTTATCATTTTGATTGCATTCCCTCTGCATGGTTTTTGACAGACATGGTGTTTAGAATGTGGAGGGGCATTAAGAATCCTCCAACAAATGCATTGGCAAGCTCACAGCCATTATTCCCTGTGTGATAAAAAATCTTCAAGCTATTGAAGTCAACGGTTGTAGATCAACCTCCTCCCTCGTGTGGCATATGGAAAAGGAATTAAACCCCAAGGTATTAAAACAAACAAAATGCAAAACGCCATTGAAGAACACTCAAAAATCTTCAAAATACACAGTCCCAGGCTTAATGTTTTAATCCCACATTGGCTGTGCACTGGGAGTTTTTGGTATTTATATACAAAAACGCACAGTAGTATAATGTCTAAGCCTTAAAGGCTTTTGACACAAGGTGCCCATGGGCGCCCAAGGCGGGCCCATGTGCGAGCACGCTTCTCGAGGTGATGGAGGAGTTGATTGGATGAAGATCAAGTGGACCCCATGCAGGCACGCTTCTCGAGGCAAATAGGCAAAATTTTGCAGACGAAGGTCGGGTTAACGAGCGAGCAAGTCCGAGAGAGATCAATGGTGCGCGCTATTTCGCAAAGGGAAGATGCACGTTGTTTAAATCCTGCGAAATAGCGAAAGTGAATGAGAGTCGTCCACGTGGCGGGTACAGTCAGCGGTCTAGCAGGCGGGTCCCGGTGAGGTGGCGCACAGGTGGCAGTCCAGTGGTGATAACGTGGCGGCCAAGGGGTAGTGACGAAGCAGATGACGTAGCGATGATGAGGTGTCATCCCAGGTGGCGTTCGGTCAACCCCATCAACCAATCAGGGGCCACCACGTGGCAAGGCGTCAGAGCACAAATGGAGGCAAAAAATCAAATTTAAAATGATTAAATAATATAGTTCAAACTATATTGAAATTCGAAATATTTAAATGATGGATCTATGATGAGAATTAATTCGCCCAGGGTCCAATTTTTGGCCAAAGTATAGAGTGTTATATGTTTTCGGAAAGCTCTCGGAGTGAGGAATCCGATTATGAAGTTAATTTTGACAAATGTGAGATTTTTTAGAAGCAGTTTCCACGGGAACATAATTCAGTTAGAGAGGAGACACTTGGCAATTCAGTTGCAGATTTGATTTTCTTCTCTCCTCTTTTTATTCCGAATTCTTCTCAGTTGTAGGGGTTCCAGAATTCTGTGAGAATGGCTCCAGTTTTCATGGCTTCCAATTTTGAGCGTTCTTGAAGATTGTACAGGGCAGGGCTTTTCCTTCAGTAATGGAGTTCAATTCTTGCTATAGGTGTTTTTAGTTGTAAGGTCTTGTGTATGTAAGGCATACATAAATTCACACAGGATTGTCTCCAGATTTGTATTTCCATTTTATCAAATCAGATCCTCAAGGAGGATGAAATTTGTTATCTCAAGGAGATAGTTATGATTGTTTGCAGGGATTCTTCAAGGAAGGATTTAAATTCTACAATAAATCATAAAAAATGGAATATAGTTTCAAGATCTGATGATTTTGTGAATGATCTTAGTAATGCATTTATGCAAGGCATTAATGCATGAATATTTAATAATGAAGATGGATTTGCAATCGAAGCTTTTATTTATAGTTTGATGTATGACTCTGTTTCCCTTGGATAAGGTACTGATCTTCCAATTAAAGGGGTTCTCAAACCAATTTAAAATCCAATCAAAATACCTTTAGTTTGTGTTATGTTTTGAAATGTTTCATCTATCTCATGCTCAAGTATAGTTGAGTTTTATGTGTAGATCTAGCCCATCTGCAATAAACTACTTGTTTTGGAGCCTTAGTGAGATCTATCTGTTTATGTTGATGCTGTCATAGGTGTGTAATAGGTTTAATTCTAAGCATCAAAGGTATACCTGCCTAGGTTTTGCAGAGCCTAAAGAGTAGAAGGATTCAAATCCTTGTCATGTTGTCCAAGCCCTGAAGTTCTTCATAGATTGAATTGGCTACTTCATAGATCAATTGCAGGTGTTCTTGGGTTATCACTTTTGGTGAATAACAAAAATGGCGACTCTGCTGGGGAATAAATGAGCTATCAAGAGCCTCTGGTTGAGAAAGAATTAATTCATATAAGGTTGAGATTATCCCATCCGAGTCACCACAACAAAAATGGCGACTCTGCTAGGGAAGCTGAATAGAAATTGCCTAATTTCATCCAGTTAGTCAGTCCATTTTGTATGCACAGAGTGTAAATTGGTTTCATGGTGAAGAAAATGCTCCTTGTTCTGGATCTGCATAATGATATGTGTATCATGTCATAGTTTATGAAGGAGTAACAGTGAATGCATGGTTGAAAGTTGTAAGAAGTTCTCTCAGCTGTGTGTGAAATTTTCTCCCAATTCCTCATTGGGTGGCGACTCTGTGGTTCATACCAGTGTTAAATAGCCTAGAAGAGTGTTTATTGCAGTGAGATTGAAAGAGAAACAAAGAATTTGAATATGTGTTGAATGGTGTTCTGCTGTTCAAAATATCCTCTGTGCAAGAGGTGGCGACTCTGTTATAAAAGACTGTGCCAAAGGTGAAGTAAATCTTCCGATCTACAAGTTTTATAGCTGCAAATATCCAGGTATTTTCAGAGGATTTAAATGCAAGACATCTCTTCTGAAAGTTTGAATGTATAATGTAGTTTTCCCATTTAGTGAACAACACTAGTTTAGAGGGAAAGAGAGAATTTCAAAATCCATTTGCATATTTATGCTGCTAAAATATTCAGTGTATGTTATCCTCCGTAGTGTGCAAATGTGGAAGAACTTTATGTCAAGCGATGTTAAGGAATAGATCAGTATAAGGATACTTGCTTGATGTTTTTTATTCCAGAGTGTATAATCATTTGTGGAAGTAAGAAAAATGAATAGTGAAGTTTTTCAGTTTTGTGTATTTCCACATAGAGCCATGCCTGGTGAAGTGTCACAACCGTATAATAGGAGAAGTTTCGTCATGAACCATTATGCTGCTCTAAATTTCAGAGATATTCCGGGTTACCCAAATCCCATACCCACAGAAATTAGAAAGCATTTGCCCATATTCAGTGGGAAGAAATTAGAATTAGCATGTCAACATGTTAAAAGATTTTCAGATTTGATAGGAGAATTCGAAATTTGCCAAGAAGATGTATGCATGAAATTGTTTATTCAGTCATTGAAAGAGGATGCAAGAGATTGGTTCTCTTTTTTTCCAGTGAATTCTATTACCTCATGGGAAGAATTGGTTTCAGATTTCATGGATCAATTTGATGAGAAGGTGAGTGATTCCGACTTGCTGAAAGAATTCACCTGTATACAAATCAGGGAAGATGAATTGGTACCAACGTTTAATATCAGATTTTCACAAGCTCTGTCCAAAATTTCTAGAAGGTATAAATTTGATGATAAAGTATGTCTGGATGTTTATATGAGTGCATTTGATGAGAAGATGGGTTTCCTATTGAGAAACAAAGAACCCAAAACCTTGTATGAAGCCTTTAACACAGCTAGGGATATGGAAAATAACTTGAAGTTTGGAATCTCGAAGAGATTCGTGTCTGCTGCTGTTTCATACCAAAGCACCTTCAATGGTGGAATACCATATGAAGTTGAGCAAATCATTCCTTGTCTAGGTGCATCAGGCTCTGCAGTTCCAAATGGCTTTTATGATGCATGTGTTTTAGATTTGAATGAGAGTCAAGAACCTTTGTCGTTAATGTCGGTTGTCTCTCGCAGTAGTGATGGAATGATCAGTGGGAAGCATTGTGAAAATGTTGATACAGAGACAGATATATACAAGGGATATGTACCATTTGATTTGTATGTTGATTATGTTGATTATGTGACTGCCAGTTACCAAGTGAATCATGCATCTCTCCAGGATAATATTGGTGAAAATAATGATGGTGATGACCATCAATCTTTACATGCTACTGATGTATTTGATGTTGAAATACCAAATACAGAGGGATTACTAGGTGTTGCTGTTTGTGCAAGTGAAAGTGTGCAATATGATGAAAATCAGAATTGTTTGGTGCGAACAATAGCTGATCCTCTTTTAAACATTGATGATGTCAATTGTGTTGAGGATGAAGTAAATGGTTTTTCAAATTTCACTTCAGACTTTGTTTCTTATAATCATGTTGATAATCTTTCTTTTTTGAAAGATATGCACAATGTTAATTCAGAAAATTGTAATGGTACACATGATTGCGATGAAGATATAGCACACATGGATGGACAAAAGTTTATGGAATCTCACATGGAACAGCAAAGTGCAATGCAAGTCCAGAAGATTGCAGAACTTAAGAAAGCTCTTGAAGTTGTGGATAAGAAAGTTCAAATGTTGGAGAGCCTTCGAGCTGTTGATGAAGACCTTCTGAAATATAGTGAAGAGGATTCTTCGGAAAAGGACTGTGAATTGAATGTTTGTATACTTGATGAACATGCTGATCTAACAGATGGTTTTATGACAGAAAGATTTAGTGAACATGCTAAAAACTCATCAGATGAAGTAAATTGCAGCGATGTTCATGTTCATTCTTTGGCTGATGACGAGTGTTCAATTGGTGAAGAAGATCAGTTGTGGCAAGATAAGTATGACTATCTTGATTTTCAGAATGATAGTAATAGGATGAAATTTGATGGATGTGAAACATGGAAAACTAATGATTGTTCCAGCCACGTTTCAATTTCTTCTTTGTCCGATGAAGATGATCGGATAGATGGTGTCTTTAGCAATTTTACTAATGTTTTATTCAATGCTGATATAGATACAGACCAGCCACTTCAATGTCATAATGTTCATAAGGGGGTTCTTCATTTTGTTTCTAACCCTTTGTATGAAGAAATAATTGATCAGCCAAATGTTGTAAATGATGAACCGGTCCATAATACTGATGGAATTCCGAACAGCAATAGCATATGTTGTGAAAACTTATTTCATGATGAAAGTAAGAGGCATGGATTATGTGATGACCATTTAAAACCACAAATGAAAGTGTTTCAGGTGGATGTAAGCCTGAAAGAGAAAGAGTTAGCTGAGGATTTGGTTCAGCCGGAGGTATGCATTCTTTTCCATGAATGGGATGTTGAGAATGCAGAGGTTTTCAGTTTGATAAGAAAGGATAGTATGAGGTGTGATCAGCATAGTGAAGTATCACATCTAGATGGTAATGTTCATGTTCCTTGTTTGCATCAGTTGGTTAGTAGTGTCCCTCACTCTATTGATTTAAATGATAATAAGGTATGTGCTGATAGGAACTACAATGTTGAAAATGAGTGTTTTATTTTTCAAGTTCAGCATGATGATGTCCTTGCAAATGATAGAGTTGAGTGGGACAATGAAAGGTATGTCAGCTTGTGGGAACGCCTCTATGGTGATTTGTCTCATGATTTTACTTGTGTTGAAATAGTGTGTGATCACAAAGTTCAAAATCAGACCAAAGGTATGCACACTAGTTGTTTCAGTAATGAGACAAAAGAGGTTGATTATAATGATCATGCTCAGTTGTTACTAGAAGGTGCCTTTGTTTTGATCAATATGTCAGGTGATGAGAATCAGATTTTTGACAGAGGTAAATGTATGTAAGTGGAGCAGCTTGTATTAGTTGTTAGCATGTTTGTATATCTTGTATAGTCGCTTTGCTTCAGTTGTGTGGTTTTCAATAAAGTGCCCTGTTGTTTGGGTAGAATAAAGAAGCCCTGTTTTGAGATGAGAAGAATTGAGAGAAGAATGATCCATTTTTTGGGTGGTCTGCTTAACCAAAGATATCTGGATTCTTGTGTTGATCTTGCAATCAACCATCCCCAGTCAGAGCCACTGTTCGGAGTATTTAAAACTAAGTCAAGTTTAAAAGGCTCATTTCAAAATTTTGCCCTGCATTTCCAAATGATTAAAATAAGTCAGTTTGAATGGCCTAGTTAGCAAGGGGGTAAAATGGAGCCAGTTGATTTTCAGAGGGTAAGGCTCGAGATTCATGTCCCACACCTTTCATTTGGCCTATTCAGTGATGTGCAACTTTTAGAATTCAGTTTGGATAAGTTTACTAGGTACCCATTTCGAGGGGTGAGCTGAAAGTGCATTTTAGGCACAAATGCAAATTTTATGGAATAGCCTTCTTTGAGCGATTACATCTTTTTCCCTATTGATTGTCATGGAGAAATTAAAAATGGATTCAATTATATGCATAAATGTGAGTCAGCCTGCAAAATTTCAAGTCCTAATGAATCCGTTTGCTCAGTTTTCAAAGCTCAATCCGTTTGTAGTTTGTGATGTTTGCACACGTGTAAAAATGTCTGGGTGAGCGTCATGTCAGAATGTTTGTTCCGGGCTAATGTTGGTATAAATGGTGAGCTACGTTTCAAATTTCAAGGCTTTATCAATCCGTTTGATCGGTTTTCAAAAGAGCTCATTTTGCCATCAAATTCAGTTATCCGCACTTCCAGTGTTAGATCAATTAATGTAGCCGTTTTGGTGAGCGCGTCGTTTGCATCCTGTCAGTCGGGTGATCAAATTGAGAATTCAAAGATTTAATATGTACTTAAAGGTACCTATGTTCCGAATTTGAGAGCCTACGGAGGTCGTTTGATATTTTTGAGAAAGGCATCATGTGTTGCCAGAACATTGACTTCATCAGGTCCGCAGTGTCGACAAAGCCAGTTGGCCGTTTTCGGAAATTAATATCTCTTTGCTCGGGACTCGTCTTGAGAAACCGTTTGGTAGATGTCATCCTTGTATATCAAAGTACACTCCTGTTAGATGGCGAGCTCCAGAAAGGTGTTTTAACAGGTTTGAAAATTACGTCCTCGCGATTAAATGCGAAAATTGTGGCGTAATTGCCTGAAAGTTGCAAAATACAATTTTATGATCCAAAAATGATGCCGATCGTTCCCAAAGGTATGTTTGAGGTCTGTGAAGCATTTCAAAGGCCAGTTGCTTGAAATCAAATTTTTTTTTAGTCGGACCCACTTTGGGGCCCGACCTGGCTCATGCCCGCGGGTTGTTTTTATTGGCGATTTTTGTTTATTGGGGGAAATTCAGAATATTCAGTTAATGATGCAATCCACAAGTCACAGTCAGGTAAAGTTCATATCGGTAGCAGCCATTGGGGATTCAAGGTTAAAGACATTGTGAATATCAAGGGTGTCTCCTTTGATTTGTCAGCATTCTTCTAGATTGCAAGATTTTTTTTTTTTTTAATGCAGCAAAGGATAAATATTGTGATTGAGGATGGAATGTCAATGTTCTCTTTTATTGAGAATGGAGTTTTCATTTTTATTGTGATATGTCAGTGTTCTCTTTATATGAGAATAAAGTTTTCCAACTGCAGTTTTAGTAGTAATAATTACATCTCCTCCCAAATACCATTTTCTAAAATGGAAATAGAAGACCAAGATTCATATCAAGCACCAAAGACTTTCTTTTGCATGGTGTTTTGGGGCTGCAGTCAAGAGCCAAGCTTGCTCATGTGGTGAAGAAAGAGACCATCAAGCACTCAGAAAAATGCAATCAGCAATTTCCAAGTCTCCTACATGGTGTATGAACTTCCAAGCAAATGCAGAAATTTCAACATATGATAACCCTCCCACACAGCATTTGAAAGCAGCAAATAAAAAACAATCAAACAATGGTGATTGCTGCAGTCTCTCCTCCCCTACGTGAGACACCAACTGTGCACAGCAATCACTTCCTTCTCCTGCGTGGGATGTAGTAGAGGAGGGCATAAGTTTTTTAAAGAAAAATTTATCATTTTGATTGCATTCCCTCTGCATGGTTTTTGACAGACATGGTGTTTAGAATGTGGAGGGGCATTAAGAATCCTCCAACAAATGCATTGGCAAGCTCACAGCCATTATTCCCTGTGTGATAAAAAATCTTCAAGCTATTGAAGTCAACAGTTGTAGATCAACCTCCTCCCTCGTGTGGCATATGGAAAAGGAGTTAAACCCCAAGGTATTAAAACAAACAAAATGCAAAACGCCATTGAAGAACACTCAAAAATCTTCAAAATACACAGTCCCAAGCTTAATGTTTTAATCCCACATTGGCTGTGCACTGGGAGTTTTTGGTATTTATATACAAAAACGCACATTAGTATAATGTCTAAGCCTTAAAGGCTTTTGACACAAGGTGCCCATGGGCGCCCAAGGCGGGCCCACGTGCGAGCATGCTTCCCGAGGCGATGGAGGAGTTGACTGGACGAAGATCAAGTGGACCCCACGCAGGAACGCTTCCCGAGGCAAACAGGCAAAATTTTGCAGATGAAGGCCGGGTTAACGAGCGAGCAAGTCCGAGAGAGATCAACGGTGCGCGCTATTTCGCAAAGGGAAGATGCACGTTGTTTAAACCCCGCGAAATAGCGAAAGTGAATGAGAGCCGTCCACGTGGCGGGTACAGTCAACGGTCCAGCAGGTGGGTCCCGGTGAGGTGGCGCACAGGTGGCAATCCAGTGGTGATGACGTGGCGGCCAAGTGGCAGTGACGAAGCAGATGACGTAGCGATGATGAGGTGTCATCCCAGGTGGCGTCTGGTCAACCCCATCGACCAATCAGAGGCCGCCACGTGGCAAGGCGTCAGAGCACAAATGGAGGCAAAAAATCAAATTTAAAATGATTAAATAATATAGTTCAAACTATATTGAAATTCGAAATATTTAAATGATGGATCTATGATGAGAATTAATTCGCCCAGGGTCCAATTTTTGGCCAAAGTATAAAGTGTTATATGTTTTCGGAAAGCTCTCGGAGTGAGGAATCCGATTATGAAGTTAATTTTGACAAATGTGAGATATTTTAGAAGCAGTTTCCATGGGAACATAATTCAGTTAGAGAGGAGACACTTGGCAATTCAGTTGCAGATTTGATTTTCTTCTCTCCTCTTTTTATTCCAAATTCTTCTCAGTTGTAGGGGTTCCAGAATTCTGTGAGAATGGCTCCAGTTTTCATGGCTTCCAATTTTGAGCGTTCTTGAAGATTGTACAGGGCAGGGCTTTTCCTTCAGTAATGGAGTTCAATTCTTGCTATAGGTGTTTTTAGTTGTAAGGTCTTGTGTATGTAAGGCATACATAAATTCACACAGGATTGTCTCTAGATTTGTATTTCCATTTTGTCAAATCAGATCCTCAAGGAGGATGAAATTTGTTATCTCAAGGAGATAGTTATGATTGTTTGCAGGGATTCTTCAAGGAAGGATTTAAATTCTACAATAAATCATAAAAAATGGAATATAGTTTCAAGATCTGATGATTTTGTGAATGATCTTAGTAATGCATTTATGCAAGGCATTAATGCATGAATATTTAATAATGAAGATGGATTTGCAATCGAAGCTTTCATTTATAGTTTGATGTATGACTCTGTTTCCCTTGGATAAGGTACTGATCTTGCAATTAAAGGGGTTCTCAAACCAATTTAAAATCCAATCAGAATACCTTTAGTTTTTGTTATGTTTTGAAATGTTTCATCTATCTCATGCTCAAGTATAGTTGAGTTTTATGTGTAGATCTAGCCCATCTGCAATAAACTACTTGTTTTGGAGCCTTAGTGAGATCTATCTGTTTATGTTGATGCTGTCATAGGTGTGTAATAGGTTTAATTCTAAGCATCAAAGGTATACCCGCCTAAGTTTTGCAGAGCCTGAAGAGTAGAAGGATTCAAATCCTTGTCATGTTGTCCAAGCCCTGAAGTTCTTCATAGATTGAATTGGCTACTTCATAGATCAATTGCAGGGGTTCTTGGGTTATCACTTTTGGTGAATAACACCTACCAACAATATACTGTACCTCCCAATTTGATGTACCAATTCAATATCTCTGTCAGTAAACTCTCCACTGGCTCTCCTTCTGGTGTCACATCCCACTTTGACACTTGCAGCAGTGATCCATCTCACTTGTGTGAATATGTAGCCAAGATATCATTTGCACACATTCTTTCGTCTCACCTCCTTCATCATGCTCATGATTGCCCATCCTTTCCTTTTTCCTTCTCAACATTTGGGGGTGAACGATTTGATCAACATATATCTCCCCCTAAGGATCTACATCTCCTTTAAACTTTAGGAGATATCACATGTGCATTGAGTGCACAGTGTTGATCCATGGTCATGTTCTTTTGCTTCTTCCTCCATACCTACTTGGTCTCCCTCCTCTTCTCATTTGTAGCCTTTGGATTAGGTCTCATCTTCTTCTACTGACAGGTCTTTGCTTTACCAGGTTCTATAGTATGACTAGATATATTTCCATTGAAGTATACTGCATTCATCCTAACTAGATGATTGGAAGATCTTCTATTAGACCATTTTGATCTTCTTCTCAAGGTCATGCCATTGTAGTCCACTACCAATTTCAATTGATATCTTAATCTTGCAAAAGCATTTCTCCTTTGTGCATAGTTTTTGTGCCAACTGCCATGTGTATGAATCGTCTTCTCCTAGTACTCATCACTTCTATGGCCAGATCCATTGCAGTTATAACATATATAATTTACATTTCTTGAGGTAGCAAATGGACTCTGGTTAGCATAACCATGAGTGGGCTTATGCATGCTTCTACATTGTGATGCTCTATGCCCAAATTCATTACATCTTTCACAAACTAAATTACTATTCCTAGGAAAAACACTTGTTCTATTCCTAGACATCATTTTGCATTCCTCTGCCATATGACCATATACATTGCAAGAAAAATAGGAACCAAAGAATGGAGAATTATTACTTACAAATTCATTCTTCCAAACATGAGGTGATCTGACTAGTTTGGCTTCTCTACTTCTACTTCTCTGGGGTGTTGTATCTCTTTGTCTTCTACCAGTGGGGAGTCTCTTAGGCTTTCTTCTTGCATTCTTATTTTTGGTGAACCTATCTTCTCTCAGCATTGTTTTTCCTTTAGGATCTGCATTATTTCTTCTTGTTGCATCAGTCTTCATTTTTAGCCTCATGTTCTCACCTAGTGTAGCTAGTTCAACCTTCTTTCTTGGTGCACTTTGGACTGTGAAGGTCTAACCCTTGTTATCTCTATTAGAGGAGACAAACTGAATGTCCTTGTGAGAGACATCCTCACTTGTGGAGAATTCATCAGAAGCATATCCTAATCCTCCAGTATCCTTGGTGTGTTTTTGTTTACTCAATAATTTGTCCAAGGCCTTAGTTTTTCCATCATACCGAATCCTTACCTTGAGCTCATTTTGACATTTCTCAAGGTCTTTCTTGATGTTATCCATTTCTCCTTTTAGGTCCAAACATTATTTTTCCTTTGTCTCCATTTTTAGCTAGAGTTCCTCACATCTTCTCTCCTTAGCATCAAATAGTGATTTCAATTCACCAGTCAATCCTTTTGCCTCTTCCAGTTGAGATGTCAATATGCAGATATTATTATTTGATTCTTCAAGGAATATTCTCAACCAACTACATTATTCATGAACTAAATCTTTGTACCTCTCAAATTCCTTTCTAACATTTTGGAGCTCTTTTAGTGCACTTACTAGTTGACATTCAAGATCAACTTCGGCTTCATCTTCATCATCACTCCAAAACACATCTTTATGGTAAGAGTGATCTACATGATTACTCTCTGACATGTGCCTCTCATCTTCTAATTCTTGAGCAATAAAGAGGTTAGTTTCCTCTTCATCATTTTTGTTTCTTCTAACAGATATACCTTCATAATTTGTAGAAACATGTGATTCATTTCTTTTATTGTTTCCACAAACTGGTTATGCAATGCAAGGTTCATTGCCATAAAGTTTCTCCAATCTGTCCCATAGGGTTTTAGTAGATCTACATTTGTCCACCTATGAGGAGACATCACTGGATAACCGAGTATGGCCTCCATAGCTTCACCGTTACAATTGTTTCTCCTTTCTTTTTTAGGACCAGTGGGAGGATTGGGTTTACCAAGGCATCCATTTACTACTGACATCCATACATCAAACCCAAGGGAGGATAGGTAGACTTCCATCCTATGACTCCAAATAGAGAATTTTGAACCATCAAACAATGGAGTGTGGGGTGACACTAAATAGACCATTGTGTTCAAATACCAGAATCTACAAAAGCTAGAGAAAGCTTATCAATCAAGAACGTAGGCTCTGATACCAATTGTTGAACACAAGATGCCACTGAGAGGGGGGTGAATCAACAGTTTCAAAATCCTTAATCCTTTTTCCTCCAAGAGAGATTGTTGGTTACCAACCTAAGGACCAAGAAAACCTACCAATAAGATAAATCTAGACAACACAAATCAACCACATAAGGGCACATCACATAACACCGATATATATGAGGAAAACCCAAGATGAAAAAAATGTTGGTGAGAAGTGTTGTTGGAGTCTACTACTCCAATCCAGCCTCATAGTGAAAACCTTCAGTTACAAAATTTAGGACACCAAACCAAGGGGTACCACTCTTGCTTCAGGACACCAACCAAAGGAGTACCAACCCAAGGAGCACCAACCTCTACATAGAGCTCCAACTTAGTGATTACAATGTTTTATATCAAGTACAAACGTTAATACCTAGTTACAAATGTGTTTTGTATACTCTATGATCTTTCTTCTGGTTCTACTCATCTTAGCCAATTCTCTTCTCACTCAGACCCTCCTCTCCTTCAGTCTCTACTGCAAACTTACTGGTTCAGCCTCCACCTCTTCTCTGCGGGTACTTTTTTATGTCATATGCACTATTTCTTACCACCACTAGTACTCTTCACTTTGATCTTTGTCGATCTTCTCCTTATCAATCAAGCTCTACTCGGATTGTGCCTTGCTAGATCTTCACCAACACTCCCATTGCATTGCAACACCTTCTCTACTTTTATGCAGGTTCTAGCACCACCTGTTTACAGCACTGCAATACTCTTTCTAGTTTACCAATCACTCTGACCTTGCCGATTAAGCTTCTACTAAACCTTTTCACCAGTTGCACCTCCAACACTCAGTCTCTATCATCTTTGATGAACTCTCTACCTAGTTATCTCTTTGCTTCTTTTTTACACCACACTCTTCAACATCTAGCACCTAATCTTATGGTAGCATCATCCCCAAAATTTAGTCATGAGTCGGCATACTTATACTTGAATTTTCATGCCATGACCGACATTCAAACTTATGGCTTGCTAGGGTTTCTTCATCGGCCCTGAGGTAGACCAAATCCAATCAGATCTCTATCTAGAGATCGACCATCTACAATAGATAAATCAGACTCTACCAATCCTACTGCATTCAGAACATGTTTTCCCTATTTGACAAAAATGACACATTCTTTGGTTTGCACATGTCAAACACCTATGAAGCAATCACACAAATAGCTTAACCTACCCCTGATCATCACTTAGACACTCAACCTTGATCATGAAGTCACCAAATTAGATCTTTGTCCTCTGATCAGTCTAGAGATGCACTCTTCTTTTCTTGACCTGTGAAAAATGCTATCGTCATTAATGTCAACCAGTCACCACCTCTTGTACACCTGGTCACTCTGCATTGATTGATGCATCTCATCAATCACCTCTATTTGACCTTCCATGATTTACGAGGTCTATAATTAATCTCAACCAACTCTACAATAACCTCGTTGGTGCAGACTCCATCTACCATTGCATGCATTTTTGCCACCTTGAATCCATGTGGCACCTTTGTCGGTATTCACCTTAGCTCATCAAGTCGGTCCAACTTGGTTACCAAAAAATTACACACAACTAGTGTATGCATCATACCACTGGTCCCTCTTTGCCTACTAGTTAAGCTTCTTCCCTTCTCCTTCCTTGTGTCGGTAGATCTATATAGCCCGGTCACCAACCATGCCGGTCCTCAACAACAACCCAAGATGACTCACTATGTGCATCTTCAGTAGATTGAGAGCACTTCACTTTCATCTCTCTATTCACTTGGTGGTCTACCAATATCCACCTTGTTTATTGATTGACTTGTTCCTATCTTCATACTAGTAATGTGCATGATACTGTGTGTTGGCATCAATGTCATCAATTCCAAAGGGGGAGATTGTTGGCATTGATGTGCATTTAAATTAATGCCAAAGGGGGATATTGTTGGCATTGTGTTATCATTGATGTCAACTTTTCACTACATCTTTTGTACCTCATCACTCTAAATCGATCGATGCATCTCATCGATCACCTTTGTTTGACCTTCCATGATTTACAGGGTCTACAATTAATGTCAACCAACTCTGCAATAATCTCATCGGTGCACACTCCATCTACTCTTGCATGCATGTCTGCCACCTTGACTCCATGTGGTACCTTTTTCAGCATTCACCTTAGCTCACCAAGTCGGTTTGAACTAGTCACCAACAAATTACACACAACCAGTGTGTGCATATACCACTCATCCCTCTTTTCCTACTGATTAATTATCTTTCCTTCTCCTTCCTTTGGTCGGTGGATCTTGACAGCTCGATAATAAATCTTGTCGGTCCTCATAAGAAATCCAAGATGACTCACTATTTACATCTTTAGTAGATTGAGATCACTTCACTTTTGTCTCTCTGTTCACTCGGTGGTATGTCGGTATCCACCTTGTTTATCGATTGACATGTTCCTGTCTTCATACCAATAATGTGCATGATATCTTGATGTTGTCCATCTCCAACTATTATGCATCTTTGGCAACACCACTTTCCATCTACATACCTATAAACCCATGTGTGCAACTATAGAGACTCATCTTCATTTGTCTGGTTCTCTTCTCAACCATTTTGCCAAGGAGGAAAACACACCATCTTAACTCTTCCTTCTCTACCTTGGTTGCACAACATGTCATCACATGCTGATCCAGTGCACATATTTGATCTCAACCTTAAAAGGCATCCTCATCTTCCACTTTGGTCATTGGGTCTATGCATCCAATCACCTACCTCGGCTTCCTCTAGCTATCTTATCCCGAGGAGTCATGATGTATGGCATTTAAACTATGGGTTAAGAAGGTATTGCCACTTACCTATGGGTAAGGATCTATGTCACCTGTTGGTATTAATGTGACTTCCCTGAGGAGTGGATGCACCTTCAACTTGACATATGACCTCTTGGTTTTCTCGTATGCCATCCTTTCTTATTGAAGCAACACATTCTCTATCAATCTTCTCTTCATCTGGTGGGAGTCCTATTGTATAACATCCAACTCTTATCGATAACTTGCACATGCTTCACCTCTGGTGTTGATGTGATTATTGTAACATGTTGACCTAAGACCAAACAAATAATATCCAACCTATAAGACATACCAAAAATACATCGAGAGGTCCAATCCACACGTTACATTAAGTTGGTCCATAACCTAGATACATTGAGACCCAATATAGGTCCATACATGCCAAGGCAATAATCCCAATCTACCAAGTCTCGAATATTATCACCATCAGCAACCTGAATGTCCACCAAAAGCCACACCAACACCACTTATTCATATCATCAAAGATCTTCAATAAAGCTTTGCCAGTGAAACCCTTGCCGAAACCACAAATAAAGCTTCCAAGAAAACAGGATAGCATCCAATCACTAGAACAAAAACCAACTGATTGAATATGAACATGAGTAAGATAATTCCATAACCCAAACATACTAGAGCATACTAGATCATGTCGGATCCAAACCAAGCAGAAACCAAACATCCTACCAAAACCAGAAGGGTACTGGTAAAGCATCCAAAATAGCTAGTGTTGACAACAATGACAAAACATTAATGCAACACATAATCAATTCCTCCAAATGGCCACCAATCTCCCTCTTTGGCATTAATGGCAACCCTATATGTGAAAAACATCTAAGTACCAAGAAATACCAAACAAGTCTCCCACTCAAAGATATATAAATGAAGTTCCTAAACAAAGACCAAACTCCCCCTATTAATGATATCTTTGTAAAGCTCTATTTTTCACATATATCTCTCCCCCTAATGTATACATCTCCTTAAGTTTTTCACATCAATATCTCTCCCCCTTTGACATCAATGCCATAAATGTGACAAAAATATGAAAGCAAAAACTTAAACCACTGAATCACAAGGCTAACTACTCCCCCAGATCAATAGCATCCCCACATCAGTGCCAGAATGAATAATATCTTTGATAATGCATACCAGATTGATGCCAAAAAACATCAATCAATTCTTTGCCGGAGGGGCAAAAACCCCTTACCTATCTCTCAAGTACTCAAATAATTATTAGACAAAGGTTTACTGAAATAATCTGCAATCTGCTCTTTAGTGTTCACAAAAAACTACTCTAACTTCATTTTCTTCCACCTTCTCCTTCAAAAAGTTATACTTGATAGATATGTTCTTTGTCTTAGAGTGAAATATCAGATTCTTTGATATGTCAATAGCAACAGAGTTATCACAGTGAATAACTACCGGTCCAGTGTAATGCACTTTGATGTCCTTCAACATTTGCTTCATCCATAGAACCTATGTACAATTAGTAGTAGTAGCAACATAGTCATCTTCAATAGTAGATAAAGAAGTACATGATTGTTTCTTGCTGATCCATGAAACCAACTTCTTTCCAAGAAATAAAGTTCCACTGGAAGTACTTTTCTGGACATCAACATCTCCAGCCCAATTAGCATCGGTATATGAACATAAATTAAAGTCATCATCCTTAGGGTACCACAAACAATATTTATATGTACCTTGTAAGTATCTAAAAATCCTTTTCACCACACTCTCATGATTTTCTCTAGGATCACTCTGATATCTAGATGCAATACAAACAACATTCATTATATCAAGCCTAGTCTAAGTCAAATAAAACAAACCTCCAATCATAGATTTGTATCTTGTAGGATTTACTAGTGCAGGAACATCTTTCCTTGTCAATTTTCACTTGTAACCATAGGAGTACTTACCTGTTTAGCATCTCCCATACCTAATTTCTTCAAAAATTTACTGGATTACTTAGTTTGATAGATGAAAATACCTTTATCAGTCTAAGTAATCTACAAACCTAAGAAAAAATTCATTTCCCCAATCATAGACATTTCAAATTCCTTCTCCATATTCTTAGAAAATTCCATGCATAACTTATCTTCACCTCAAAAAATATTATCATCAACAAATACTTCAATAATCAATATATCATCATCAGTGATCTTATAATATAAATTTCTATTAGCATTACCTTTAGTAAAACCAAGCTTCGAAAGATATTTATCCAATCTTGCATACCAAGCTCTAGGTACCTGTTTTAATCCATATAAAGTTTTCCTTAACTTGTAAACCATGTTTTTATCATCTAAAAGTGAAAAACCATCAGGCTGCTCAATATAAACTTCCTCATCAAGATCCCCATTCAAAAATACACAATTGACATCCATCTGATAAACCTTGTAGTTCTTATGGGAAGCATAGGCAAGAAATGATCTTATAACTTCAATCCTAGCTATAGATGCAAAAGTCTCTCCATAAGCAATTCCTTCCTTCAGAGAATATCCTTTACAAACCAATCTAGACTTATTCCTTACAACTTGTCCATCCTCATTCAATTTATTCCTAAAAACCCATTTAGTTCCAATAACATTCTTATTTTTAGGTCAAGGAACTAAAGTCCATGTGTTATTCTTCTCAATCTGATCTAATTATTCTTCCATAGCTTTCAACCAATGTTCATCTTTACATGCTTCGAAAACTAATACGGGTTCAACTTGAGAAATTAAACATACCTCATTAGTTGCCAATCTCCTCCTTTTCATCACTCCATTGTTCTTATCCCCAATTATCTGATCTTCTTAATGATTCAATCTCACATACCTAGGAGTCTTCTAACTCTCTATTCCTCATCCTAGTTCTTTAGTTACTATTAAATTTTCTAACACTACCGGAGTAACTAGTTCAACACTTTTTTACGATAAAGGTGCTATTGGTTCAAATATTATCATCTCCACTACTAGTTTTTCTCGTAAACTCTAATTTGACCTCTATTCAGCTCATCCACCTTGGCATTAACACTCTCCACAATTCTCTGCAATCTCTTGTTATAACATCTATATGCCTTGCTCTCATTAGAATAACCAAGAAATATGCCTTCATCACATCTAGGATCAAATTTTCCAATGATATCATCTCTCCTGATATAACATTTACTACTAAAGATTCTAAAATACTTAATTGTAGGTGTATTGCCAAATCATAATTCATAAGGTGTCTTACTGGTTTCTCCTTTGATATGTACTATGTTGAATGTATAAGACATTGTGCTCACTGCTTCTCTCTAGTAGATATGAGGTAGACTAGCTTCCATCATCATTGTTCTAGAAGCATCCAAGATAGTTTTGTTCTTCATTTCCACAACAACATTCTGCTAAGGTGTTCTAGGAGCAAAAAATTGTCTCCTAATACCATGATTCAAACAAAACTTATTAAACTCACTAGATGTGAATTCTACACCATGATCTAACCTCAAACACTTAATCTTCAATCCTATCTAAGTTTCCTCTTTAGCCTTATATATTTTAAACTTTTCAAAAGCCTTATATTTCTCCCTTAGAAAAGTAACCCACATCATTCTAGAATAATCATCAATGATTAGCATGAAATATCTATCACCTTGAAAAATTTTAACTCTAGTAGGGCCACACAAATCAGTATGAATAAGATCAAGAACATCATTAGATTTATCTTGTATACTCCTACAAGAGGTTCTGACCTATTTACCCATTTGACATTTTTTACATACCAGATTATAGGGCTTAACAATCTTAGGTATATGTTTAACTGCCTTAGTTGAACTGATCTTTACAATGGAATCAAAATTCACATGACATAGCCTCTTATGCCACAACGAACTCTCATCAATTTGTGCAATCAAACATGTCTTCTCACCAAAATTCAAATGAAATATATTATCTTTTGTCTGTGTACCGGTTGCAATCTCCAAACCAAATCTATTAATGATTTTGCATTTTCCATCCTTGAACTGTAATTGAAATCCCTTATCCACCAATTATCCTACACTCAAAAGATTATGCTTCAAACCTTCAACAAAATAAACATTATCAGTATTGTGCTTACCATCCAATGATATAGTTCCTTTTCCTTTATTCATACATGCTTTGTCATCTCCAAATCTAACAAGACTACCATCAAATTCTTGCAAAGATATAAATTTCCTTTTATCTCTAGTTATATGATGTAAACATCCACTGTCAATTACCCATTCATCCTTGATTTCAATTTTAGCAGTAGCTACCTTCTCTTCAGGTACATTCTCTTCCAGTTTCGGAACATCTTCCTTGATATCTAGGAACACCCATTCCTTCCCTTTGCCACAACCACTAGCAGAGTCTTCTTTGGTTCATCATCAGAGTCAGTCACACCTTCCTCATCCTCTATGTAGCATGATTTATCTTTGTTTTTCCTATACTTATACTTGTTCTAATATCTAGGGTTAGGCTTAAATGATCTTCTAACTCTTTCTTCAAATCTTGAATTTCTTTCAGGACATCTAGATGTAAAATTACCAATCTTATTACATGCAAAACATTTAAAAGGTGCTTTTCCTTCATACTTACTTCCTATAGGTCCTTTAGGTACTCTTCTACAAAATAGTGCTTCAAGTTTCTCAAGCTCATCATCTTCTCTCTTCATATCATCCAATTCCTTTGCATATAAAGCTTTCCAATCTTGAAATCTGGTTGATGATGAAGATACATGAAAATCAGGTGCAGACTTCACAACTCCAGAAGGTCTAAATTCTTCAAGCTCAAAACCAGATAATTTCCCAACCAAGGTATCTCTATTGACAGAAGTATTAGCCATTATTCTCAATTCATAAATAGAAGTAGCCTTCATCTTGTATGCTGGTGGTAGGGCTCTCAAAAATTTAGAAACAATTTCATCTTCACTCAATGTTCCTCCACAACATTGAATTCTCAAAACAATCTCCTTCACCCTTTCCATGAATGCAGTAATCCTTTCATCTTCTTCCATATTCAAGTTTTCATATCTCACTTGGTAATCATCAAGTTTAGTAATCTTAATAGTAGGGTCACCTTCATTAAGAGCCTCCAACTTATCCCATTATTTGCTGATCAGAAAGTGCACACAAGAGGGCTTCTCTTTCTCTACAATAATTCTCAAGCTCCTTATCCAATTTTGCAGGATGAGGATTGCAAGATGTTGGATTATAAGGTATAACACCATTTTGTGTGATCTCCCAAATCTCCTTCCTGAGACATCTGAGATGAGTCTCCATCTAAATCTTCCATACTATGTATTTTGTTCTATCAAGCCTAGGAATATATCTCTGAAAGATAGCTCTAGATGAACTACATGAACTTGAACTATTAGTCACCAAAGGATCTTCCTCAAGCAGTTAAGCTTTCTTCATAGAGGACCATGATAACTCAATGATGAACCACTAGTACCAAACTGGTACTAAGAGGAAAGGGTGAATCAGTACAGACATAAATACAGTCCAAAAATTGGTTTGACAACAAACACTCACAATGACTGATAAATAGAGATATCGGTAAAATAGAGTGCAACCGGTAGCATCCAGAATAACTCAATCAGTCATGAACCGGTCACTTACTAAGCTTTTCTCTTAGCTCAATACCACATTATCATAATATTCTCATGCAAGAACTAGTAGACCTAACCATCAAATCTTCACAATAGTGAGTTCAATATGTTTTATAGATAGGCATAAAACATAGAAACTTCATGTGCATAACAAATAAAACAAAGCATCACAAGACAAAAGCATTTCACATGACACACATATTTTTCATGTGGAAACCCAACTGGGAAAAACCATGGTGGGGATGAATACCCACAAGCTACTTTTTGAACTCTTTAGAAGTCTGCTCTGTTAGGAGCCTTGTCCGGTTAAGAACATTACAATAGGTTTTGGTAGGAACCGATCCTATTAGGGATCACCTGGTTAAGGGTTAAACCTGGTAGGGTCACCTTGTTAGAGGATTTTAAGAACTCAATAGCTGAAAGGATCTCCTAAGCTTCTCTAGCTTCTTAGAACTCATTAGCTTCAAGTTACCCAGTTAAGGGATTTACAGCAGGCCGGTTAAGACCACCCGATTTAAGGGATTTTGAATCAAGCCAGTTAAGGCTACTCTGTTAGGGGATTTTGCAACTGTTGAAGTGGTTAGAGATCAACAGGTATTACAATGATCTGTTAACAGTACTTAATACTAATACAGATCCGTTTAGGCTCCTCTTTTCCTTTTGCACATACACTTTGTAGGTATCTCTTTTCTCCTATGGTCTGGCAAGAATCTTGTATCACTTTCATTGGATACACACTCACAACTTTTTGCCAACAACTTTAGATAGAAACCTAACATTGTCCTTATAGGGAACATATAGCTTAGTAGCAAAAACCCTAAACCCTAAACCTGTTACGTTGAGCAATTCAAACGGTTTGATCCTGACTGTTGAAACATACTACATTGAATGCACCAGTCTTGAGTCGATCTCAAGACATTCTCCATCATCCATTATCCACCATTTTCATGGCGGCTGATAACCCATCACACGTTATCACTATTTGACAAACTTTGCACATTCCTAAGGTAGATAGGAATAGTCTTCTTCATGCAAGATCCCTCACGTGCATAGAGCTTACATGGAAACATGATCTGTCCTCCATCATACTACTAACTCATCACACAAAGATCACCGATTGAGTCACATAGACTTGAGATACTCCAACTGGAAACCCCAAAGTTGAAGCTACCTTACCAACCAGTAGTCATACAGTGCTTCCATGTGTTGGTTCCCATAACTGCATGCCTGTTCACTTTGAACAAATGTGCCACTTCACTTTGGCATATACCAATTCACACATATGTCGGTATCTCTTTCTTCACTTATCTCATGTGCCGGTTCACTTTGAACAAATGTGCCGGTTCACTTTGAACAAAATGTGCCGGTTCACTTTGGCATATACCGGTTCACACATATGTCTCATATTGACATCAATGACAACATACAATATCATTATGTCTTCATGCCATTTTACATAAGGCTCAACCCAGTTCACATAATTCCAACAATCTCCCCCTTTGGCATTGATGGCAATATACAAAAGATATCTTCTCTGCTTCACATCTTCTCCCCATTTGCTACAAATATCTTTTTGCTTCACTTCTTCTCCCCCTTTGACAACAATGCCAAAGTGGAGGTAAAATCGCCACTATTTCCTTATGTTGCTCCCCCTGAGGAGTAGCATCCTTAAACACACCAATCAACCAAAGATTTTTCTATCTAGTACCTGACTGGTGTGGAACAACCACTTTTAGTTCACCTCCTGAAGGGGCAATACCCCTAGTTCACCTCTCAAATGTATAAATGTTGTCTTTGGGAGAGGCTTGGTGAATATGTCTGCTAACTACTCCTTACTAGACACATGCTCTAGTGCAATCTGTTTATTCTGAACCTTTTCCCTCAAGAAATGATACTTAAGCTCAAAATGTTTGGTTCTAGAATGTAAAACTGGATTCTTTGATATATTGATAGCACTTGTGTTATCACAGAATATACTTACCAGTTCAGGTATAGGGATCTTGAAGCCTTCCAGTACATGCTTCATCTAGATTGTCTGAGTATAGTTCATGAAAGCTACAACATACTCCACTTCCGCTATAGACTAAGAGATGCAACTCTACTTTTTACTCATCCATGAGACAAGTCTACCACCGAGAAAGAATGCACCACCGGTTGTGCTCTTTTGGTCATCCACATTACTGGCCCAATCAGCATCTATGAATACTTTCAGATTGAAATTATTGTTGTATGGGTACCACAATCCATAGTCAATTGTTCCCTTCAGATACCTAAGAATCTGCTTGACTACACTCAAGTGAGATTCTCTTGGACTCTTCTGGAACCTTGTAGTGATGCCAACCGCATGTGCAATATCCGGTCTACTATGCACTACATAGTGCAACTTACCAGTTATTGATCGGTATTCCTTCTCATCAACCAGTGCAGAATCATTTTCCTTTGTCAATTTGCAACTGTCACCATTGGTGTACCAACCGGTTTGCTATCTTCCACGCCAAAAGTCTTCAACACCTCTTTGACATATTTGGACTGAGTGATGAAGATTCCATCTTTCATCTACTGGATCTGTAGTCCAATGAAGAACTTAATCTCCCCTATGAGTGACATTTCAAACTCTTTCTTCATCTCATCAACAAACTCATGACTCATCTTGTCATCTCCACCAAAGATGATGTCATCAACAAAGACTTCATAGATCAGGATCTGATCTTCTTCAGACTTTAAGTAGATATTACTATCTTCACTTGTTCTCTCAAATCCAATCTTCACAAGATGGCAATGTAGGCATTCATACCATGCCCTAGGTGCTTGCTTTAGACCATATAATGCTTTGTGTAGCCTACATACCATGTCACTATCTTCCTATAGGGTAAACCCATCTGGTTGCTCAATATATACCTCCTCTTCAAGTACGCCATTTAGGAAAGCATATTTTACATCCATTTGGTACACCTTGAATCTCTTAAAAGCTACATATGCAAGAAGCATACGAACTCCTTCCAATCTGGCTATAGGAGCAAAGGTTTCCCCATAGTCTTCACCTTCTTCTTGAGCATATCCTTTGCATACTAGTCTGGCTTTATTCCTCATCACTGTGCCATCCTCATTCAACTTATTTCTAAACACCTATTTGGTGCCAATGACATTCTTATGCTCTGGTCTGGGTACCAAGGACCATGTACCATTTTTCTCTATTTGGTCAAGTTCTTCTTCCATTGCCTTGATCCAATCTTCATCATTATGAGCCTCTTTGAATGATTTAGGCTGAAATTCAGAGATCATGCAAGTTTTCTCTGATCTTTCTTTTGGTAAGGATTCCTGCATCCTTATCACCTATGATCTTCTTGGGATCATGATTCAACTTGACATACCGAGGAATGGTCTTAATTGGTTCTTCTTTCTTTTCTTCTTCATCCTTATCTTCATCAGTATCAACATTTACCAGTTCAAGAACACTGTTACTGGTGCTCGCTTGACTGACAACTAGTTCCCAAAAGGTTGCAACTAGTTCATTTTCAACTTGTTCACTGCCGGTTTTCTCAATCTTCTCAGAGGATTCATCAACTCTTACATTGATGCTTTCCATAATTCTCTAAGTCCTATTGTTGTAGCACTTGAAAGCTTTACTCTTGGTGGAATATCCTAGAAATATTCCTTCATCACACTTAGCTTCAAATTTACCTTGATGTTCACTCCTCTTGATTTAACATTTGCTACCAAAGACCTTAAAATAATTTACCACAGGGGTCTTACCGGTCCAATACTCATAAGGAGTTTTGTCCTTGCCCTTTTTGATGAGTACCCGGTTCATAGTGTAAACTGCAGTGCTCACCGCTTCTCTCCAAAAGGTGTGAGCAACCTTTCCTTGGATCAACATAGTTCTAGCTACTTCAACCACAATCCGGTTATTCCTCTTTACTAGGCCATTCTACTATGGAGTCCAGGGGGCAGATAGCTGTCTCTTGATGCCAAATTCTTCACAGTACTTGTTGAATTCACTGGAAGTGAATTCCCTTCCTTGATCAGTTCTGAGACACTTGATCCTTTTGTCGCTTTCCTTTTCCACTAATGCTCTAAAAGCTTTGAATT
The DNA here is from genome assembly GCF_030272615.1 of Cryptomeria japonica. NCBI lineage: Eukaryota > Viridiplantae > Streptophyta > Pinopsida > Cupressales > Cupressaceae > Cryptomeria > Cryptomeria japonica. The sequence goes on along the minus strand of NC_081405.1, from coordinate 588,505,162 downwards.
TCCCAAAAGCTTCAAACTTGTCTTTCAAGAATGTGACCCACATCATTCTTGAGCAGTCATCAGTGAGAATCATGATGTACCTATCACCCTGCACACTTCTAGTTTTCATAGGACCACATAAATCAGTATGCACAAGATCAAGCAAGTTGTCAGTAGTGAAAGATTTACCTTTAAAAGTTGAGGCAGACATTTTCCCCAATTGACATTCTCTACACAAGGTATTATCCAGTTTGCTCAGCACCAGCAACCCTCTAACTACCTTGATCTTACTAGCCTTCACAATGTTGTCAAAGTTCACATGACAGAATCTCCTATGCCATATCTAGCTATCATCAAGCTTAGCCATAAGACATGTACTTATATTAGCATTTAGATGAAATAGGTTACCTTTAGTTTGCATGTTAGTGGCTACTTACCATCTTTACCTTTGATTCTACAAACTCCATTCTTGAATTGCAGAGCGAGTCCACTGTCATTTAACTGGGCAACACTTAGAAGGTTGTGTCTAAGACCATCAACCCAATACACATTGTCAGCACTACTCTTTCCATTCAAGGAGATGGACCCTCTGCCTTTGACCATGCATGGTGCATCATTTCCAAAGTGAACCACACCACCATCACACTCTTCTAATGATAGAAACTTGCTCTGGTCACCAGTCATATGGTGAGAGCAGCCACTGTCAATGATCCACTCATTGGAATCATGAAACTAGGAGACAAGAGCCTTCTTATCTGTCACATCTTCCTTTACAGCAATGAACACAATGTCTTCATTTTATTCATCTTCAGATTCATCATCTGTGACACCTTCATCAACTGCCACAAAACAATTTCTTTGGTTTCCTCCTTTGAATTTCTTGAACCTTTCTAGTTTGTCCTTGTTGTCACTATTAGGACAGTTCATAGCAATATGTCCTATCCGGTTGTAGGAGAAACATCTTAAAGGTAGTTTACCTTTGTATTTACCAGTTCCTTTTGGGAATCTCTTGGCCAGAAGAGCTTCAAATTCCATCAGAAACTCTTCATCCTTCATCTCTTTGTTCTGACTAGGTTCCCCATTAGTGCTAGCCTCTTTTCCTTTTCTAGATGGTATAGCAGAAGCTTTAAAAGCTAATTCTGACTTTTGAACACTACCATCAAAGCTATTTAGCTCATAGGTTGTCAACTTGGCTATGATGGAGTCCAAGGATGCCTTAGACTTGTCTATTGATCTCAGCTCCTGAATAGCATCAACCCTTATTGCATAGACCGACAACAAGGATCTCAGGACTTTACTTACCACAATGGAATCTTCTATTTTGCCACCTGCATTTTTTATTTCTCCAACAACTATTTTGATTCTTATTCCATACTGCTGAATGGTCTCTCCTTCAACCATTCTCATGTCTTCAAACTTTCCTCTCAAGCTCTCTTCCTTAGCCTGTTTTACATGCTAATCACCACCATAGATATTTTCAAGAGCATCCCATACTTCTTTGGGATTTCCTTGTCCTAAACATCAATAAACTCAATGTCAGATAGACTACTAATGAGGGCTTCCATGACTTGCCCGTTTTCTTGTATCTCTCTCTTTTGGTCATCGGTGAGAGTACCGGTAGGAACAACATATACTTTTTCAACATAACTCCAGTGTTGAACACCCATACTTTTGATGAATATCTTCATCCTGTCTTTCCATATACCAAAGTTTTCACTGTTGAACTTTGGACCTTCCCTCTTCATCATTTGGCTAGGATCTTTTCCTCAAGTGGTTAAGCTTGCAACACAGAGGACGTGGAGTGCTCTGATACCAATTGATAACTCAATGATGAACCACTAGTACCAAACTGGTACTGAGAGGAGGGGGTGAATTAGTATAGACACAAATACAGTCCAAAAACCAGTTTGATAGCAAACACTCACAATGACTGATAAACAGAGATACCGATAAAATAGAGTGCACCCAGTAGCATCCAGAATAACTCAATCAGTCATGAACCGGTCACTTACTAGGCTTTTCTCTTAGCTCAATACCACATTATAATAATATTCTCATGCATGAACTAGTATATCTAAGCATCAAATCTTCACAACAATGAGTTCAATATGTTTTATAGATGGGCATAAAACATAGAAACTTCATGTGCATAACAGATAAAACAAAGCATCACAAGACAAAAGCATTTCACATGACACACATATTTTTCATGTGGAAACCCAACTGGGAAAAACCATAGTGGGGATGAATACCCACACGCTTCTTTTTGAACTCTTTAGAAGTTTTCTCTACTAGGAGCCTTGTCTGGTTAAGAACATTACAACAGGTTCTGGTAGGAACGGATCCTGTTAGGGATCACCCGGTTAAGGGATACCCAGTTAAGGCTTAAACCCGGTAGAGTCACCTTGTTAGAGGATTTTAAGAACTCAATAGCTGAAAGGATCTCCTAAGCTTCTCTAGCTTCTCAGAACTCATTAGCTCCGAGTTACCCAGTTAAGGGATTTACAGTAGGCCGGTTAAGACCATCCGATTTAAGGGATTTTGAATCAAGCCAGTTAAGGCTACCCTGTTAGGGGATTTTGCAACTGTTGAAGTGGTTAGAGATCAATAGGTATTACAATGATCTGTTAACAGTACTTAATACTAATACAAATCCATTTAGGCTCCTCTTTTCCTTCTGCACATACACTTTGCAGGTATCTCTTTTCTCCTATGGTCTGGCAAGAATCTTGTATCACTTTCGTTGGATACACACTCACAAATTTTTGCCAACAACTTTAGATAGAAACCTAACATCGACCTTATAGGGAACATATAGGTCAGTAGCAAAAACCCTAAACCCTAAACCTTTTAGGTTGAGCAATTCAAACGGTTTGATCCTGACCGTTGAAACATACTGCATTGAATGCACCAGTCTTGCGTCGATCTCAAGACATTCTCCATCATCCATTATCCACCATTTTCATGGCGGTTGATAACCCATCATGCGTTATCACTATTTGATAGACTTCGCACATTCTTGAGGTAGATAGGAATAGTCTTCTTCATGCAAGATCCCTCACGTGCATAGAGCTTATGTGGCAACATGATCTGTCCTCCATTATACTACTAACTCATCACACAGACTTGAGATACTCCAACCGGAAACCCCAAAGTGGAAGCTGCCTTACCAACCAGTAGTCATACAATGCTTCCATGTGCCGGTTCCCATAACTGCATGCTGGTTCACTTTGAACAAATGTGCCACTTCACTTTGGCATATACCAGTTCACACATATGTCGGTATCTCTTTCTTCACTTATCTCATGTGCCGATTCACTTTGAACAAATGTGTCACTTCACTTTGGCATATACTGGTTTACACATATGTCTTATATTGACATGAATGACAACATACAATATCATTATGTCTTCATGCCAGTTTACATAAGGCTCATGCCGGTTCACATAATTCCAACAAATCGAAGCTCTGATACCAATTGTTAGACATTTCAAATAATAAAAAGACAACTAAGAGGGGGTGGTGAATCAGTTGCCACAACTAACTAGAACCTTTAGCAATTAAAACTTTAATACAAAAACCCAAAACATCAATACCAGAATAACAGATAAGCCAATTAAGCATAAATAATAATCAGAGAATAAATACCATCCATATGACACCAAGATTTATATGTGGAAAACATGGTAAAGGGAAAAACCATGGTGGGATGCCTACCCATAATCATATAATACTTATGTAGTACGTATGTAAATTACAATTGAGGGGCTTCACTTGTAGGAAGGTCAATAGCCTAGAGCGCACTGCTCATCATAAAAGGACTCTCACTAACTACATATAAATCTAGACTACAATCCAAAAGAATGAATGAACTGCAAAGATAACATATCTTATGCCTGAATACAGTTTCAGTTAAGCTCAATACGAGAGGACTGAATCCTCTTACATAAACCCAATTCAATCTCCAATAATCAACCAAATCCTCTTCCTGGATGATATTACATTATTTACACATTACATATCCATAAACCTTTCCTATGTCCGCATATCATCTACAATGAGATCTTACATCATATATATACAAACCCTCAACCATAAACAATCAGGTCAGCCAATAGATAATAAACCAATTACATAATTACAAAACATGTCGTCCTAAGACCAAACAAATAATATCCAACCCAAAAGACATCCCAGAAACACATCGAGAGGTCCAATCCACACGTTACATTAAGTCAGTCCATAACCTAGATATATCGGGACCCAATATAGATCCATACACGCCAAAGAAATAATCCCAATCTACCAAGTCTAAAAAATGATCACCATCAACATCCAAAATCTCCACCAAAAAGCTCTGTCGGTGAAACCACTTATGCATATCATCAGAGATTTTTAATAAATCTCTACAGGTGAAACCCTCATTGGAACCACACCCAAATATTCCAAGAAAATAGGATAGCATCTAATCACCAAAACAAAAATCAACTGATTGAATATGAACATGAGTAAGCCAATTCCATACCCCAAACATACCAGAGCATACCAAATCATGCTGGCTCCAAACCAACTAGAAACCAAATATCCTACCGAGGTGAGAAGGGTGTCGGTAAAGCATCCAAAATAACTAGTGTTGACATCAATGACAAAACATTAATGCATCACATAATCAACTCCTCCAAATGGCCAATAGATCTAACCACAACCAATGAAGACATGAAGCAGTCACCGATGAGGAGGGACCTCAAGGAGATCAATCCAAACTGGTCAGCAATAGTAAACACAATGGAAACACACACATACGATGGAAGAAATGTAGAAGAGATAGTATTTATTGCATAAAATTGATTACATCCAACTGGCAACAACCAGGCTACAACATACAAGCATATAGACCTGGTAGAATAGGTCACAACTGGGAACTTGAATCAAAAGATCTATCTTCTAGGTACCATCTATCTATTTGATACTCTAATTGATTCTAATTGATTACATTCTATAGCATGATTAAATATATATATATATATATATATATATATATGTAGACACCTAAAAATGGTCAACGCTTGCGAGATCATACTTTAACATTTGTGCATTGCCTCATTTTAGGTTTTTGCGTCGCATTAACATTTCTCCTATGATTCGTACTTGGTTTTTATCATTTGCGAGCATCAAGTCATTCTTCTACATTCTTCATTCTGTCTCGCTTTCAAATTTGGTCTTGTCGACAACACTATCCAATCATGATTTTGATTTAACAAAGGACCAATGTGATAAATGATTTGATTGATAAATGAGCCAATTGACGAGGAACAATGACAAATTGATCCAAATTGACATAATTGTGACAGACAATGATCGATAGTGAAATGATCGCAAAATGAAAAAATTGACAAGAGGACAAGGATTGATGATAAATAGATTGCAAGATGACAAGATTAAAAATGACCACGATCGATGACAAATCGATCGCAAAATGACAAGATCGAACATGACAATGACCGAGACTGATTCTAATGAATGGGAGTGGAGTTCTTTTTCTTCTAGCTCCTATGCCCTTGACAATATCTTCATTGACCCTGATAATTTGCCTATGGAAGATAAACATGAAATAACCCCTCTTCCTAAAACATGTCCTCATGCTTGGATAGAGTCATTTTGGGATCCAAGCTCTGAATCCGATACAAGTAGTTCGGATAGTGACACCATAGATGTTCACATTTTTACCATATCAGCCCTCTCTATCCTTACAATCGATGATGACATGCCCCTCATTTATCCCCAGCTTATCCAACATGACCAACAAGAACTGCTCACATTGGACTGTTTCCAAAATGATGAAGCAATTGCAGAATTCCTGGGACTACGGGAAGGCATACCACAAGGCGATCATAAGGCAGGCTTTGCTATCGACCTAGATTCCACAGCATATTTTGGGGAGTCAACTCCCTCTTCCAGTCATGAAAAAGAAAAAGAAAAAGAAAAAAATCAAAAGAATAGATCTTTGAGTGAAAACCGTAAGGCACTCTCTAATCATACAAAAGTAAAAATAAAAGACGTACCTACGGGTGAAAACCTTTCTGAGGTGCCCAAAGGTGAAAGAGTGGATGTACCCCTATCAATTCAGGATAAATCGACACTGCTTGTGGAGATGACTGAGGAAATCAATTTGGGTACACCTGACAACCCTAAGGTCATTCATTTTGCTGTTTCTCTATCAAAACAAGAAAAGATATATTTTGTCAATTTCTTTCTAGAGAAGAAGATCAGTTTTGCATGGTCCTATGCAGATATGCTTGGCCTTGATCCAGAATTGGTTCTTCATCATTTGCCACTAAAAGTGGATGCCAAGCCTATCAAACAGAAACTTAGAAAGATGCATCCTCAGGTGGCTCTTCTAGTCAAAGTGGAATTAAAAAAATTGCTAGATGTGGGCTTCATCAGACCCATTGATTATGCAGACTGGATTTCAAATTTAGTGCCAATTAGCAAAGTAACTGGGGGCATTAGAATCTGCACAGATTTTAGGGATCTCAATAAATCATGCCCTAAAGATGATTTTCCATTGCCAAACATAAACATCATAGTGGACATGACGGCTGGATATGAGATGCTTTCATTAATGGATGGTTTCTCCGGGTATAACCAAATTCGCATTGCTCCTGAAGATCAACATAAGACCGCATTCACCTGTGCTTGGGGCACCTATTGCTGGAATGGGTCTCAAAAATGTAGGTGCAACATATCAAAGAGCAATGACAACAATTTTTCATGATTTCATGCATACTTTGATGGAGGATTATGTTGATGACTTGTTATGCAAATTTGTTACCAGAGATAGTCATCTAGCCATCTTGGGCCTAATCTTTGACAGAATGGAGACCTACAAACTCAGGCTCAATCCAAAAAAGTGTGTCTTTGGTGTTACAGCTGGCAAATTACTCGGATACATTGTTTCTCACCGAGGCATTGAGGTCGACCCCACCAAGGTCAAAGCAATAATGGATATGCCTCCACCTTCAAACCTCCAGCAATTAAGAAGTCTGTAAGGAAAGCTCCAGTCAATTCATTGCTTCATAGCTTAGTTGGCCAACAAATGTCATCCATTCCAACATCTACTACACAAAGGTGTCGCTTTTAAATGGACTGAGCAATGTCAATTAGCCTTTCAAGCTCTCAAAGACTATTTGCTATCACCGCCTATTCTAATGCCTCCTATAGAAGGAAAGCCCTTTCTATTGTATATCTCTGCAACTGAAATAGCATTAGGAGTTCTCTTGGCTCAACAAGATGAGAATGGCAAAGAAAGAGCTATTTATTATATCAGCCGGACACTGGTTGGTTATGAATTAAATTATTCAACTATTGAGAGGGCATGCTTAGCAGTGGTATTTGCAACACAAAAGCTCCGACATTATATGCTAAGCCACCAAACATTATTGGTTGCAAAAATTGATCCCTTAAAATATTTGCTTAGCCAAGCAGCTTTGACAGGTCGCCTAGCAAAATGGGTCATGATTCTCAATGAATTTGACATTGAGTATATGGAGCGAAAGGCGATAAAAGGACAAATCATAGCAGATCAACTTGCAGATGCTCCTATTTCTGACGATCATCCCATGTTGACCATTTTTCCGGATGAATCAGTCTTTGCTCTCACATCCTCTAATGAATGGAAGTTATACTTTGATGGATCCCATACCAGGTTCGGGTCCAGAGCTGGTATTCTATTTGTCACCCCTCAAGGTGATGCTATTCCAAAGTCCTACAAAATAACTTTCCACTGTACCAATAACATTGTAGAGTATGAAGCACTAGTCATAGGACTCCGAGTAGCAGTCCATGGGAACATCAAGCATTTGCATGTTTATGGAGATTCTCAATTAGTCATCCGACAAGTGAATGATGACTACAAAACAAAAGATGAAAAGCTTATTCCTTATAAGCACATGGTAGATTTTTTCAAGACAAAATTCACAGCTATCCATTTCAGTCAAGTGCCAAGAATGCAAAACAAGTCGGCAGATGCAATGGCTACAATCGCTTCCATGTTGAATATGCCTCATAATATGGACAAGTGTGAATTCTTGGTCGAACAATTGTTGGTTCCCTCTTTTGACATTCTGACAGCTGATGTGATGTGTGTTCTTGTTGGTCCCAACTCCCCATGGTACAATGACGTATTTCAATATTTGAAATCCCAGACCTTACCACCTAACCTTTCCGTGAACCAATGCCAAGCCTTTATCCGACAGACAACCAAGTATGTCATCATCGCCGACACCCTTTACCGCCATTCCTTTGACCATACCCTCCTCAGGTGTTTGGATTTTGACGAAGCACAAATGACTTTACACGAGGTTCACGATGGTATATGTGGGGGCCATTTCAATGGTCTTAGCTTAGCCAAAAAGTTGATTTGTGTTGGGTATTATTGGCCCACTTTGGAAAAAGATGTTCATGATTTTGTTAAAAAGTGCTACAAGTGCCAGATCCATGGAAATTATATTCATGCACCAGCCCAAGAGCTTCATTCTGTCATATCTCCATGGCCCTTTTCTCAGTGGGGATTGGATCTTATCGGGAAGATTCACCCAACATTTGCAAATGGACACAAGTTCATTATTACAGCTACAGAATATTTTACCAAATGGATCGAGGCTATCCCCATGACTTATATCACTGGTGTCCAAATTTCAAAATTCTTGCTGAACTATATCATATGCAGATATGGGGTACCCCTTGCCATAGTCATAGATAATGGTCGACCTTTTAAGAATAAAGATGTCAAGAACTCTATGACAAGTTTCATATTCAACATCGTTTTTCCAGTCCGTATTATCCACAAGGTAATGGGCAAGCTAAAGCATCAAATAAAACCATTATCAAGATCCTGAAGAAAGTTGTCAATGACGCTGGTCGAGATTGGCACGTACAGTTAAATCCAACACTATGGGCCTATCGCACTTCTATCCGCACACCTACTAGCGCAACACCTTATTCCTTGGTGTATGGTGCGGAAGCCATTTTACCTTTGGAAGTCGAGATTCCTTCCTTGCAAGTTTCCTTGCAACACCTAATTGATGATGAGACACACAGAGTCTCTCGACTGCATCAGCTTGAGATGTTAGATGAAAAGCGTCAGACAGCTCTGACACATTTGCAAGCATATCAAAACCGTCTCCGTTGCTCTTATAATAAGAAAGTCAAAGGGCGACACTTCGAAGTGGGAGACCTGGTTTTAAAGGCAAATCCCAAGAATGCACACTCTACTGACATCATCAAAGGCAAGTTTGAACCTAATTGGGTTGGGCCTTTCATAGTAACTGCAGCCTATGGCTCAGGAGCATATCAGCTTGCCACTCCAGAAGGTGAACCTCTGTCTGATCCTATCAATAGCATGCATCTTTGCAAGTACTGGGCATAATTTTTTATCAGCACTTCTTCAAATATGATCCTGGAAAAAATACAAAAAAAATGAAAAAAGCAAAAACATACAAAAAAATGAAAAAAATCAAGAAAATACAAAGTGAAAAAAAAAGTGAAAAGCAAATGAAACAAGAGCAAAAAAAGTAAAGCAAAAATGATTCGCCCTCTAGTGAAAACCTAGCAAACAGGCGCTTTGGGCAAGTACCATGGTGAAAACCTGGCAATCAAGCGCCATGAGTAATGAGATCATTGCTCCGTCATCTATCATGACTTTTAGCTATACTTTCTCTCGGCCGGTTTATCATGCCTATCTTTGTCTCGACCCAATGTTCAGTTCCAGGCCTGTTATTGGTCAACATCACTGTCTTGCCTACTCCAGTTTCTTGTACATATGTTTTGGTCCCAAGTCTATGTGTCTTTCAGCTGTGCATTGGGTGCCTTCCCCTTGTCATGATCAATCACTGGAAATTTTGAATCCAATAATGTCCTGAAAAAATCTCTAAAAATTGAAAAATGTCCTGAAAAAGATCATAAAAATTGAAAAATGTCCTGAAAAAGATCATAAAAATTCAAAAATGTCCTGAAAAAATCTCTAAAAATTGAAAAATGTCCTGAAAAAATCTCATAAAAATTGAAAAATGTCTTGAAAAAATATCATAAAAATTGAAAAATGTCCTGAAAAAATCTCATAAAAATTGTAAAATGTCCTGAAATAATCCAAAACAAGTCATATAATGTCCTGAAAAAAATCCTAAAAAGTCATAAAAAGTCCTGAAAAAATGAACACAAAAACATTTCAAAACATTAAAATCCAAAAACAAGCATTTTGTCAATAAAGGATCTCTCTTTGTGCATAGACAAATCATTGAGCATTCAAATAACGACACTCACAATCACACGTTGTGCTTTAATGAAATCATGCTTTAACCAGATGAACTTTTTCAATCAAACATTCAAACTGGTCACAATTGTCATATCAATCGAATATCAGTATCAAAATCATTTTCCTTGTTCCTAATATCATGGGTCTTATACAAGGTGTGGTATACTCAAAACCAGACTGTGTCCTGTCTTAGACGGGGTACCACATGTCTTGAAACCAAATAGCATGATCGTCCTATCAGCCCTTTCAACTTTTGACAATGAAGATCAAGATGTTTGTCTGATTGGCTTGAATTTGTGTATCTTATCTTTTTATTGACTTATCTTTGGCTTCGATCATGTTCCTATGTTGCTCGATGATGTCACTGAGTGATTTAGAGTGACCAGGATGGCTCATGGTCTTTTTCTTTTTTGATTGTGATTGTCGTTTGTCTGTGATGTGTCTGTCTTTTGCAAAAAGGGTTGCATTTCAGCTCTGGCCTTCAATGCCATGATGCTATGCATCCATTTTGCTACAAAAAAATAAAGGTTCTCACCTACAAAGTGCATTATTGAAAGCAAGTTTTTCTTCGTCTCTAACTCTCCCCTGTCTCATTTCTGCTTACTAACATTTCTTCCTTCAGTCCAGATAGTCAATTCGGTCTAGTGCTCTGATATCCAAACACATATGTTGTATCCTGCATTCATTGTTTAGTACATTTTCATTCCATCACATATTACATCAAGCATTTTATCCATTTCATTTCATAAATACATAAAAAATACATAAAAATACATCCATACATGTTCATAAACAAGTACATAAGTCATCCATACATAGCAAAATAACTACAAATCATAACACATTGCATCCCATCATATCGATGCATTTCATATCACATATCATAATAATATCGGAGTACAAAATTGGACTGTCTGTCCTAAGTATGGCCCGCAGGCTGACTACAACATGTCAAACTACATAATGTCCACTGTCTATCATAAGGAGCACGTGCCTCTATCATTGGGTGCTCCCTCTATCCTCCTCATCCCTGCCATGTCTCGTGGATGATGTCCCTCCTGGTCCTGGCTGTGGTTGTCTCATAGGTCCACTCACCCCCATGTTGCTCAATGACCTCTGAGAGCGTGACCTACTCTCTGTCCTCGATCATGCCCGATATGAAGGTGCTCTCCGCTCCGGTGGAACTGCACTCTCATATAGTGTCCTCCAATATAGTCTCTCCTCTCCAGTCTCTACTAGCATCTATGCCATCTCCCGTGCACTGGCATCCCTAATCGACCCAATGAACTCAGTGACTCTCTGTCCCTCTCACTGTGCCTGAGCTATTGCTGTATCTCATTCTGTCCTCAAGCTGGCATTCTGTCTGTCCAATGTTGCAATATAGTCCTGCTGACTTACTATGGTAGCCCTACACATCTCCATCTCCTCTATCCTAGCTGTCTCCGACTCTATGAGAATATCCTACAATGTCTCCTGATCAGCTGAGTCTGGCTCATCATCATCCTCCCCACCATCATCTCCCTCATCCCCGTCCCCATCATCCTCATCATCCTCATCATCCTCGTCATCCTCATCATCTCCCTCCTCTCCTGTGAGTGGGAAGTCCTCCTGTCGCCTCGGTACTGGAATATCCGGATCTGTCAATGGCACTAGCCGTCATCGTGCAAACCATCTATCATACTCCTCTGTCGTCCCAGCGTCCACCACATCTGATCCCCAATCCCACTGTCTTTGCTGTAGCTGTGAAAAATCAGTATATGCTATGTGTGGCTGAATCATACTCCCCCACTGACTCGTCTCTCTGTGCGATCGGGCAAAGCATGCAGTCCTCCTAGGTACATCCTGCGTCTCTCCAAACTGTCATCTGACTCTCTCTGGCAGGTACATCTCAATCACTCTCTGGCGATTCACTAGTCGCCCAATCAAGTACCTCTCCTATCTACAATAGGGTAGCTCATCACTATCATCTGACCATCCAGGGCAATCAAGATATGGCCCCCATGTGAACTCTCTCAGTCTATCTAGCTCATGTCGCCAGTATAATATGTATCCAAATTGACCCTGTCTCAGTGCTCCACCATAGCAATACACATATGGTCGGTGTGGTACAACCTGTCTCTCTGTAATCGGTCGACATATGGCTATGTGCTCAAATGCCCATACGTGAAGCAATGTGACTCCATAGCTCAAAGTCTGCACTCCCTGATACGCTATCTGATGCAGCTGCAAATATAGCATAGCAAGCACACATGGTCCCCACGCATACACCATCCCCTCTGTCACCATCTACTCTAGCACTCTTCCCCATCCAATAGGGAATCCATGTCCTCGTCTATCTCCTACTAGCAGACATGCTATCACAACTGCTATCACCACACATCACTGATCATACTCTCCTGCCATAGTCTCCCAGCGGATCTCCCTCTCGACAATGTCCAGATCATCTGCGTCGCACTCAAATAGCCTACATAATGCATCTCTCCCTCTCACTGGGTCATACTCTATCATCTCTCCATGTATCAGAATGCGGAGGATACGCCATACATCCTCCAATGTCACTGTCACCTCGCCAGTCGCCAAATGGAATGAGGAGGTCTCCGAATGCCATCGCTCTGCCAATGCGGTAAGCAATCCTATGTTTGCCCTAATCTCGGGCATGTATGTGATGTAATGTATGCCAAGTCTTGCTAATGTGTCTTTGTTCGTGCTCCTGAGTCTATGTTGTAGCATGAAACAGTCTGGTCGATTCTCCCACGTGATCAACGGATACTGTCGACTCTGCATCACAATTGGGGCATCTTTTTGTCAGTTTTAGGGTTTGTTTCTACGGGCTACATTTCCTTGTTTTATGGCCAAATTTGGGTGTACTTTATCTATTTTACCCTATCCTACCCTTGTTCCCCCTTTTCAGGTCCTTTGCATGCAGTTTTGAACCTAAATTGGGTCTTACATGCACAATTGCGCTTGTGTCTTGCCTCTTGCGCTTGTGTCTTGAGTCTTGCACCTGTGTACCCTTAGACAAGTGCAGAATACCTAATACAAGCGCAAGATTTGCTCTGGACAGGCGCAGAAGTCAGTTTCTGCATCCCCTGTGGGCCCCGCAATGTCCCGCAAGCAATCAAAAGTCATGAAATTGAAAACATGGGGTTTTGAGATCCATACCGCTGCTCCTATGTCATTCGGTTGTCTGAATGTGTGTACACATTCTCCAAGGTGATCCGTCATTGGAATGTTTGCCATCTCTCTGCCAGTGTCCTTGTCCAGAGCACCAAATCCTCCTCTTTAGCTAGTGTAAATGAGCAATTTTCCACCTCTTGGTCTCATTGATAGCTCTTTGTCATTGCATAGATGGACGTGCATCTTCTCCATGTTATGTTGGTCACGGTCTTGTGCACCTTAAATTGCTTGTCCTTCATGCATCTGATCTCCGATTGACCGTCCGTTCGATCCTATCATTTTTATCGATCAATTGGCCTCTTTTCTACATGTTTCCGGCCAATTCCTCTAGGGGGCATGCATATATCATTGTTATTGTCTGGGGCTTTTTCATATGTCATTGTCAGCGTCTAGGGCATTTTCATTACTGTTCTTTGAAACAATGCTTAAAATCACATTGTCTCAAAGAGGGGCAAAATGTAGACACCTAAAAATGGTCAACGCTTGCGGGATCATACTTTAACATTTGCGCATCGCCTCATTTTAGGTTTTTGCATCGCATTAACATTTCTCCTATGATTCGTACTTGGTTTTTATCATTTGTGAGCATCAAGTCATTCTTCTACATTCTTCATTCTATCTCGCTTTCAAATTTGGTCTTGTCGACAACACTATCCAATCATGATTTTGATCGATTTTATCCTATTGCATCAATGTGTGTGCTAATTTGTTATCATTTTGGACATCATCAATCCTAATTAGGGCTTTGTCCTCTTATTAATCTTATCATTAATCTTATCATTTTGGACATGGTCAATCCTAATTAGGGTTTTGTCCTTTTATCAATTTGTCATTAATCTTTATCATTTTCAATCTTGTCATTTTGCGATCGATTTGTCATCGATCGTTGTCATGTTCGATCTTGTCATTTTGCGATCGATTTGTCATCGATCGTGGTCATTTTTAATCTTGTCATCTTGCAATCTATTTATCATCAATCCTTGTCCTCTTGTCAATTTTGTCATTTTGCGATCATTTTGCTATCGATCATTGTCTGCCACAATTATGTCAATTGGCGCATTTATCAATCAAATCATTTATCACATTGGTCCTTTGTTAAATCAAAATCATGATTAACATTAATTATCTTCAATCAAGACCTAATTGTCATCCTCGCATTGCTAATTCATCTTCTAGGGTTTCGTGATTTAATCATTTAACCTTGTGCGTGTCATTTCTTCCTTTAGGATTAATAAATTGTTTATTTATCCTAAGTCTTCTTGTCACAATTAAATGTTCATTTAATTGGCTAATTATTCCTCTTTGTGAATTAATTAATAAATGACAAATTATTAATTAATTTACCTAATTTCTAATTTTCATCAATTTCCTAATTTCTAATTTCTTAATTCCTCTTTTTCTTATTTTTCTAATTTCTTAATTCTTAATTTCAATTTCCTCCTATTTCTCTCCTAAATTCATGGGAATGACATAGAAATTTGTCATAATTTGTCATAATTGACAATCAATCAATTCTTGACATAGAAATTTGTCATAAATTGTCATAAATTCTTGACATAGAATTTGTCATAAATTGTCATAAATCTTTGCATAGCAATTTGTCATAGACATGTCATAATTTTGCTATTCTTGATTTGAATTTCCATTCGAATCACTATCATGCTAATTTGTTCATCTCTCCAATTCTTCTATAAATTGGATGATCTTTATCAATCAAGGCTAATTGGTAATTGGTAATTGATAATCAGGCTATCGAATCTAAGCTTCTAGTACTCTTGATCAAAAATCCCGTCTACTTGCTTTCAATTGTGTGTGCACTTGTAGGTGAGATCCACAACTATTTGGAGAGGAAAGAAGAACAATGGAGCCGCATGAAGGAGCATTCAAATCGTGTCTATGGTTTGCATAATTTCTAGTTTTGTATTCTTTGTTTTCATGTCTCTATTGAATGTGTCTTAGGATAGATTCATTGCAATGAATGCATTTGTGATTGAGCTATTATGTTTATCTTTGTTCTGTGATGATTTCCTATTTCCTAACGTACAATATATATATATATATATATGTATGTATGTATGTATGTATATATATATATATGTGTATATATGTATATATATATATCAATCCAAAGGATCCAGTAGCCCAAAAGGGATCGAAACACGAAGAAGAAGACCTAACGTGCAAAATGAACAAGGTCAACCTCCACCAAGAGATTCCTCCAAAAAATCCAAAGGATGAAACATAGAAGGTCTTCCACAGACCAAGAAACATTGAGATCAATGCTCAAGGCTCTACAAGCTTCAGAATGGGTTCTGGTAGATCACCAATAAAGGTCTCAAGCAACCGATAACAAAGGAACAACCGGTAACAAAAAATTGTCATGGAAACCGACATCGATACCTTGCTGGAAAGTGATCCAAATGAGATGACGTTTGAAAGGAAAAAAGATGATAAAGTCTTCAAGTAGAATCCAACTCCACATGATCCAGTCTTCAAACAAAAAGAAAATAGAAACCGCAAACACAATAAAAAGGAAAATGTTTTTGGTGATGCAAGACTGTTGTGAATGGGGGATGCTCCTGCATCAAACATATGGGGTTAATGAAAAAGTGAGCCTCTCAATTTGGTAGGGTCAGAGGGAAACCAAGGTGGTCTACCTCTTCCTGATAAATCCAAGCTGAATCTTCAAGTGGTCTACTCTTCCACTTCACAAGATATTCTTTGTACTAATTGTTCTCATTACTATGCCCAATCCTACTATCCAAAATCTCCTCAATCTAATCTAGTTCCTTCTGGGGCAATTGTTTCTCAAGGTCTGCAACATTTTCCTCACTGAATTCTGGTTCATGGTACTCATGAAGATCTGCAATGTTGAATATAGGTGAAATAATTAAACTATCTGGTAGCTCCACTTCATATGCATTTCTAGAACTGAAATTTCTCACAATCTTATAGGGTCCAAACTTCTTCATCTGCAACTTGTTATATGTTCCAACTGAGAATATCTCTTTTCTCAACTATACCATCGATTAATCACCAACTTCAAATTTTGTATGTCTCCTCTTCTCATCTTCCTTCTCCTTATATTTGTTTTTCATGTCTTCCAAATGTTGTTTAACCTGAATATGCAATGCTTCCATGTGATCTATAAAATCTTCTTCTTTTGAACTCTTCTAGTCTTCAGTGCTAATGTCTCTCAATTCTATTATTCCTCTAGGATGCACTTCGATAACAATCTCAAAAGCTATTTTTTTGGTACTTCTATTCACTAAATTATTATAGGCAAACTCTTCTTGTGCAAGGATCAAATCCCAACTTCCAATTTTATCTCCCACTAAACATCTCAACAAGTTTCCAAAACTCTAGTTAACTACTTTTGTCTGTCCATCAGTCTATGGAAGAAAAGTAAAATTGAACTTCAAATCTATCTTCATCTTCTTCCAAAGTGTTCTCCAAAAATAACCAACAAACTTAGTGTCTCTATCTAAAAATATGCTCTTAGGTAATCCATGCAATCTCACCACTTCCTTGAAAAATAGGTCTACTACATTTAATGCATCTAATGTCTTCTTACAAGGTATGAAATGGGCCATCTTTAAAAATCTATCCACTACCACAAATATAGAATCATTCCCTCTTGGTGTCTTAGGCAATCCAGGTACAAAATCCATGCTTATATCCTCCCAAGGTCTTACTAGTACTGTCAAATATTCATACAATCCCACATTCTAACTACTACCTTTTGCAACTTGACAAACTCTATAACTCTACACATATCTCTTAACATCCTTATCAATCTGGGGCCAAAAGTACTACTCACTCACCAATGCAACTGTTTTATAAATCCCAAAATGTTCAGCTAAACCTCCACTATGTTTCTCTTTTATTAGGTTCTATCTCATGGAACTCTTAGGTATCCACAATTGAAGTCCCCTGAATAACATCCCATGTTGAATGAAATGATCCAACCATTCGCTCCTATCAACCATAACTGGTTCTCTACATGCTTTCCAAGGTTAAGCAAAATTTGGGTCTTCATCATACAAGGTCTTCAAATATTCAAAAACTAATATTGCTGCTCTCATTTCTTTCAGCAAATTCATTCTCCTACTCAATGGATCAAAAACTTTATTATATTTCCCACTTGCTTCAACACAAAGTTGTAACTCTGCAAGAATTCTACCCATCTCATATGTCTCTGATTCAAGTTAGGCTGATTGTTCAAATAATACAAAGTTGGATGATTTGTTTATAACACAAAGTCTTTAGGCAACAAGTAATGTCTCCAATTCTTCAAGGCTTGAATTATGGCATAAAATTCTTGATCATACACTGAATATCTCACTGAAATGTGCTACTGCTCTCCCTTCTTGACTCAAAACTACTCCTATTATTGTTCCACTTGCATCACAATCCACTTGAATTACTTTATTAAAATCCGATAAAGCTAACACTGGTGGCTCAGTCACTTTCTTCTTTAACAATTCAAAACTTTTTTTTCTTCGGTGGTCCACTTGAATTCCTTCCGATCTCCTCTCATGGTCTCAGTCATAAGGTTAAAAATTGAACTAAATTTTTTGATAAACTTCCGGTAAAAAAAAGCCAATCCATGAAATGATCTTACCTGTCCATTGCTTTTTGGTGTAGGCCACTCAATAGTGGCTTTCAATTTCTCAGGGTCCATCTTCAAACCATCCTCATATATCACAAATCCTAAATAGACTAGCCCATGCTTCATGAAAGTACACTTCTTAATATTGATCAACAACTTTTCTTCTCTCAACCTTTGTAAAAATTATCTTAACTGCAACAAATGCTCCTCTTTTGTTCTACTGAAAATCAGAATGTCATACAAATACACAATAAAAAACTTACCCAAGAATTTCTTCAATACCTCATTCATTAGCCTCATGAAAGTGCTCAGTGCATTAGTCAATCCAAAAGGCATCACCAACCATTCATATAGTCCTTCATTTCTCTTAAATGCTATCTTCCACTCATCACCTTCCCTGATCCCGATTTGATGATATCCACTCTTCAAATATATATTTGTAATGTATTTTGCTCCACTCAAACAATTCATTATGTCATCCATCCTAGGCAAAGGAAATTGGTATTTCACTGTGATCTTGTTTATTGATCTTGAATTGGTACAAATCATCCATTCTCCATTCTTCTTAGGTGCTAATATTGTTGGTATTGCACAAGGGCTCAAAATCTCTCTGATCAAAAATTTCTTCAACAACTCATGTACTTGTCTATTCAGTTATTCATTCTCTTTCAATGTTAACTGGTGTGCAACTATGTAAGGCAAACTAGCTTCGGGAACCAAGTCCATGCAATGACTAATACTTCTAATAGGTGGAAATCCATCAAGTATATTATCTTAAATGAAGTCCTCATATTCTGTCAGTAAATATCTTATCTCTTCCAGGTGTTCTCCTTCTAGTTTTGGTCTCTTAGTTTTCTTAGGAATTAAGGAAAAACACGTATTCTTATGTCTTAGTCCATCCATGGATTTCTATCCATCTACTAAATAGATTCTAGTATTTGTAAAGACATCACCCTTCAAAGGTTCCTCTAAAGGAACAAGGTTTGCTTCATCCCATTGGCCATAATAGTGTATGTATTCTTCCTGACATCATGTATTGCATGTCTATCAAACTGCCAAGGTCCTCCCAACAAAAGATGACAAATATCTATAGGCATAATATCACACAAAACTTCATCATGGTAATTCCCAGTTTTCAATTTTACCAAACACAGTTCACCTACTAACAACTTATGTTCATCCTAGATCCATGCTATCTGATAAGGATTAGGGTGTTTCATTCTCTCCAATTTTAACTTATTCACCATCTCTTCTAAAACAAGATTATCTGAACTACCACTATACTTTATAACACTTACCGTATACCTTACATCTAGTTTTGAACAAATTCTTCCTCTGCAAGGGCTCTTCATCTCCTCCAATATGACACAAAGCTCTCCTCACCATCAACAATTATCCATCTTCCAGTTTATTGTCTGATCCAGTGGGGTTTTCTTCCACCAATGAATCTCTTATGGTAGCCTCTATCTTCTTACATTCAAATGAACAGTATCCTTCTCCTCCACACTTAAAGAACGTTCCTATAAATGTCCTCTTGTCTTTTCTTCCAAATTTCTCATTCCGGTAATGATCCGGTTCTCTCCTTTGGTAGAAATTTATATCATCCTTTCGGTATGAATTATCTTCCTTTCTCACTTCCTTGTCCTCATTCTGATCTGTATAGGTTCCTCTTCCTCTAGTATATCCTCTTTCTCCTTGAAATCTTCATCTGGTAAACCTTCCATCTCTACCTCTATATCTTTTCTCATGTCTTTTGTTGAATTTCTCTTTAGCCTTTACTGTATACTGGTAATCCTCTTCAACACTCTCCAATTTGATCATATTGAGTTCATCTTGTATAGACATCCACAATCCATTCAAATATCTTGCAATTTCTTCAACTTCACCATCCACATGTCCAAATCTGATGTTCAATTTGTAAAATTCTTTAGTGTACTCCTTCACACTAGATTCCTTCTATCTCAGGTTCTACAATTTCTGGAACAAATCCAATTGATAATTTGTCGAGACTATTGTTCACCAAAACTGGTTAACCCAAGTTCACCTACAATTAATCTATGAAATGGCCAATTTTAATCTATGAAATACTTCAGGACTTGGACAACATAACATAGGACCCTAATGATCCTATTGCACTTCAGGTTCTGTTAGACCTAGGGGGGACACCCTTTGATGCATAAAATATAACCAGTTACAGACATATGGCAACATCAAACAATAAGTAGATAGATCATTCCACAAGCTCAACAAGTTAGAAAGAACTATAGGTTGGCTAGATCAGTACAAGTAATGGATGAATAAGAGCTTGAAATGAATATGACACAACCCCCAAAACATGAAGGGAAATAGATTTCTTTAAATTTATATGATTCTGAAATTTCCCCAAATTCTTCAAAGACCAGTGCCTTGTTCATTGGGTATGGAGC
Source organism: Cryptomeria japonica (assembly GCF_030272615.1). NCBI lineage: Eukaryota > Viridiplantae > Streptophyta > Pinopsida > Cupressales > Cupressaceae > Cryptomeria > Cryptomeria japonica. The sequence continues at coordinate 588,484,655 of NC_081405.1, read as the reverse complement.
CACACACAGAACTGCGAATGCAAATCTCAACTGCAAATCTATTTTCATTATAAAATATTCATGCATCAATGCCTCATACCAATGCATTACTCAACTCATTCACAAAATCATCAGATCTTGGATACATATTTCATTATTTATGATTGATTGCAAAATTTAAACTCTTCACTAAAGAATACCTACAAACAATCATAACAATCTCCTTGAGATGACAAATTCCAGCCTCCTTGAGGATTTAATTTGTAACAAAGAAATACATAGTTAGAGACAATTTTTTGTGAAATCTACTCATGCTTTACACAAGTAGAACCTATAACTATGAAATAATTTGCAATTACTGAAATACAACTCTATACCTTGAAAAGACCCATAGAATTTTACAAACTTGGAAAAGAAATTCAGAGTTGGAAACACAAAATTATGGAGCCTTTTTCCAAAAAATTTGCAACCCTTATAAATGAGAAGAATTGAGTATATAAAGAGGAGGGAAAAGATCAGATTTGCATCACCATTTGCCAAGTGTCCTATATCCTCAACTGAAAATTTTCCTTGCAACATTCTTGTGGAAACTTCTCTCAAAATATCTGATATTTGTTGAAATTGATTGCAAAAATGAATTCTCCATTTTGGGAGCTTTCCAATGATATATAATACTTTAATATTTGGGTAAACTATAACCCCTCAACCATTAATCTCTCGGATGCAACCAGGCATAACTAGTCATTTAAATTTTGAATTTTTGCACTATAGTCTAACTATACATTTAACTTTGATTTTTACTCCATTTTCACCTTCTGTGCCCCACCACATGGCACCCTATGATTCACTTTAAGTCCACCTAGATGCCACCTCACCTGCCACTGGACCTGGGCCCACCTTGTTGCCAAGTCTGATGATTAATCAGTGAGCTATTTCTCATTGCGATATAGTGACATCCATTGGATCTTCTCAGACTTGCTCGATCTTTAATACACTTAAGAACTTGCTCGATCTTTAACATACCTGAGCTTCTCTTTTGTCAGGCCCACCATTTAGTCACCATGTTGCGATGGTTAACTGGCATGCAACTTCTCATTGCAGTATAGCAATGACCGTCAAATCATCTGCAACTTGCTTGCTTGTTAATTCACCCTTTTGTCATAAATTTTGGTGGCCTTCGGATGAGTCCACACACGTGGGAACCACTGGGTCGCCAAGCCTCCACTTGCCAAAAGCCTTTATGCTTTAGACATTATACATACTTGTAAGTTTATATTTAAATACAAAAAATCCCTATCCACAACCAATATGGGATAAATGTTTTTTGCATTTTCTTGAAAATTTCAATGGTGTTGCTCATACGTGACCCCTGGATTTGATTTTACATATGCTTATTGCACCTAAAGAGAGTCTTCAAAGGGCCACACCATACACACAATAGAGAAGATGTTGAATGGAGAGGAACGCGAGGGAAGAAGCACACCTACAAGTTGCATTTGCTAAAATTTGTATGCTCTTGTTTGCCATGCCATTTGCATTGAAAGGCTTCTACCCCATGCATGGGAGGGTTAGGCTATAAGCCTCAATACATTGCATCAATTGCATTTGCTTCAGTTTCTAAAATGCACTCCCTAGACGCCACTGTACCATGCAATAGGGAGGATTTGGCTTCAGGCCTGCCAATTGCATTTGTTTGAGTTTCAATACCCTCCACTTTCTTTTCATGGCAGGGAGGACTAACTTTACACCTACTAAATACATTCACTGAAAGTTTTATGGTGTTGAATTTCTAGTAGGGGATTTGGCATTACACCTGCCAATTTGCATTTGGTTTGAAAGTATTTGATGTTTTCCCTAGTTAACCACTTCAAAACTCACGTGGGATTTGGTCTACACCTACCATTGCATTGCTTGGATTTTTCTAATGCCTTTTTAACATACCATGGAGAGAAGGGAGGAGCTAATTCTATACCTGCCAATCACATTTGCTTGAGGGCTTCAAACGCCTTCTAAAACCACATATAAGAATTGGGTCTAATGCCTCTGGGTATGATATCACAGGTTATACACTTGCCAATGCACTTGCTAAGAGTTTGATGTTTCAATAGCTTTTTCCTCAACCATGTTGAATTTGGTTAAATGCCATCTGCACTTCAAAGTCCATGCATCCCATTTCATTTGCTTGGAAATTTCTTAGGCCTTTACTGTTGTGAAATATGGATCAAAGAATAATGACAGCGATTCTAGAAGACTGATTACCATGAGTTATTGATCATCTCCATCATTGAATCTGGTTTAAATACAAGAGGAAAGGTTGCCTACGTAGGGACATGTCTATATGTGGTAGTTGCCACATATGGACATGCCCGTACGGAGGCAACCGCTCATAACAATTAGTTTGTTTATGTTTAATTTCTGAACTACATGCTCCGTTAATATAATGCAATCGAGAATTAGTTATCATGCCCACTGTGATTACATTACAGTGCATATTGTAATGTAATCAAAGTGGCATGATAAATATCGTGCTCACTATGATAATCATCATAGTGTATACAAAGTTTATGTCCATCTGCATATCGAGACTATGTGTTAATAACACTCTCCAGAATGACTTTCAGGCATCGATCATATATATATAATAACCGATTTACCATCAATTAGATTCATGAGGGCTATATCTTAACACTCCCTCTTAGCAGGAGTGGATCTAAGTAATTTTCTTGGGAGCATATTGTGTCATGACTTCCGACACAATTTGGGACAACATTTAATATAGTCTTGTCATGACAATAGACTCACAATCATGATATTCGGCTTAGTCCGGGACAATCACTTAAGAAGTCAATCATGAGATGATCACATACTTTAGGATCAAGATATCCGGCATAGTCTAGGACAACAACTTAATGTAGTCAATATTGACACTTGGTCAACTATTGTCAAGATCGTCACCTTGAAATAGTAACCTTAAACATAAGAAGATCATCATCTTCTTGAACACAGTTAGATTATTGCAATGTACATTTTATTTATTTATTCATGAACAAATTACACATGGTAGGAATTTCATCCTAATAATCTCAATTATAATCTAGTCATACAAAGTTTACTTCTGAAGTATTCTATCTTCAATCTTGCAAGTGGCTTGGTGAAGATATCAACATTTTGTTCTTCAGTACTGATGTACACTAGTTTTATGACATTTCAATCTACCATATCTCTTATGTAGTGATAAGGGATCTCAATATGTTTGGATCGATTGTGAAAAACTGGATTTACAGAGAGCTTGATACAACTCTGATTATCACAGTGAATTATTGTTGAATTCAGAGTTTTTCTAAATAATCCAAATAATAACTTTCTCACCCATACTGCTTCACGAGCTCCCATGGAGGCTGCCATATATTCTGCTTCAGTGGAGCTTTGTGCAACTGCTAACTATTTTCTGCTGAACCAAGATATCATAGCAGAACCAAGACTAGAGCAACACCCTATAGTACTTTTACAGTCAATGGTACTTCCGGCCCAATCAGAATCAGAATATCCTTCAAGTTTAATCTCAACATTTTCATACTTTAAGCCAAGTCTGATTGTGCCTCGTAAATATCTTAGAATGTGTTTAGCAACCATTAGATGTATCTTCTTAGGTTCACACATGAAGTGACTTAATATATTTGTAGCATAGTAGATATCAGGATGAGTATTTACTAAATATATGAGTGAACTGACGATTTGTCTATAGAGTGTGGGATTTGTAGGTTCTGAATCTTCTGCCTCAATTTTTAGCTCGTGCAAATTAGTTTCCATTGGTGTAGCTAATGTCTTACACTCCATCATCCCAAATCTAGTTAGAATATATGTGGTGTACTTTCCTTGATTTAGGAAGATGTAGTTTTTCTTCTGCCATACTTCTAATCTGAGAAAATAATGTAGAAGCCCTAGATCCTTCATATTGAATTATGCTACCAGATCTTTCTTACATTTCACAATGAGATTATCCTTTCTTGTTATCAAAAGATCATCCACATAAAGGACTGATATAATCATATTGCCATTTGAAGCCTTGAAGTAGATGTTGGGATCTGCTAGGTTCTTGGAGTACCCTAGTTTGGAGAGATAGTTGTCTATCCTTGCATACCAGGCCCTAGGTGCTTGTTTTAGCCCATAGAGAGCTTTCTTTAGTTTACAAACATAGCAATTTTTATCACATATGGTGAATCCTTCTAGTTGTTCTATATATACTTCTTCTTATATTGAACCATTTAGGAAGGCAGTCTTTACATCCATTTGGTGAATTTTCCATCCTTTGGATGCTGCAATTGTAATGATTGTTCTTACTAACGTATACCAAGCAACTGGGGCAAATGTCTCTTCATAATCAATTCTTGCTTTCTAAGAGAATCCCCTGGCCACAAAGTGAGTTTTATGTTTTTCAATGTTGCCATCAGATGCACATTTGATCTTGAATAACCACTTGGATGAGACAACTGATTTGTCTTTTGGTCTAGGCACTATATCCCAAACATCATTCTTTAGTACAGATTGATATTCTTCAACCATAGCATCTTTCCAAGCCTATTTTGATAAAACTTCTCTGACATTTGTTGATTCAGAATTTGTGAGTTTGGTTAGAAGTGCATCATAACATTTTAGAGTTCTTGTTCTCTTTTTTTTTTTGGAAATTTCATTTGGTTCTACATTATTCTCTTCAATCATTTTCCTTGCCCACAGAGGTCTTTTCTTGTTATTGAGTGTTTCAATATTTTCATCAACAAGAGGTTCAGAAGCTCTTATGATGTCCTCCCTCTCAGTGTCTGAAGGTTCAAAATTTTCTATGATATTCTCCCTCTCAATCTCAGTTATGTGATCTTCTTCTTCTTTAGTAATGTTATCATCCTCAGGTTCTTTGAGTGTAGTGTTTTCTTCAAACTTTACATCTCTACTTATCTCAACAGATTTTTTCCCTGAAATGTAAATACGATATCCTTTAGTATTTTCACTATAGCCAATGAAGATACCTCTTTTTCCAGATGGTTCTAGTTTTGTCCTCTTTTCTTTAGGAACATGTATATATATGGGATAGCCAAATATCCTTAAATGACTTAAGTCTAGTTTGTTCCCTATAAAAGCTTCTCTAGGAGTTATGTTTTCTAGAACTGAGTGCGGACATCTATTTTGAATGGAGACTGATGTATTTGAAACTTCTGCCCAGAATGAAGTGTGTAAGTTTTGGTCATGCATCATGGCTTTTGCTGCTTCAATTATGGTTTTGCTCTTTCTTTCTGCTACTCCATTCTATTGTGGATTATATGGTACAGTATACTCCCTCTTAATCCTAGTAGAATTACAAAAGTCTTTGAAGTTGTCAGATGTATATTCTCCCCCATTGTCAGATCTTAACACCTTAATTTTCTTTCCTGACTGGTTTTCTACTAGTGCCTTGAATTCTTTGAACTTAGATAATACTTCATTTGAGTCTTTGAACTTTAGAAAATATATCCATGTTTTTCGAGAGTAGTCGTCAACAAAGATTATGTAGTATAAGGATCTAGTTAGGGATGGTGTTGACATGGGACCGTATAGGTCTGAGTGAATTAGTTCTAAAATAGATTTTGATTTCTGCTCACTTGAGGGAAAAGAAATTTTCACATTCTTTCCCAAGGCACATCCTTTGCCTATGTGTTCAGATTTTAGTTGGGGCAATCCTGAAGTAATCTTCTTTATGTTGGATAGAGAACTATATCTTAGGTGTCCTAATCTTCTGTGCCATAATTCATTATTATTTGAAACTTCAAGATTTGCTGCTTCCTTTTGATCACTGCATAGTTTGTATAGGCTACCATCTCTTGAACCTATTGTTATGGCATTTTTGATATTCGTATTTTTAGGCCAGAGTAGAACTTTATCTTTATTGAAGGTAACCCAATATCCTTGATCAGCTAGGCCTGAGATTGAGACTAGATTTCTTTTTATTCCAGGTACAAATAGAACATCCTTTAATTGTAGAGATACTCCATTTCTTAGTTTGATAGTATAGGTCCCAATTCCTTTCACAGGATATGTGGAGTTATCTCCAGTAGTAACCTCTTCACTTGAGTGCCCATTAAGTGTTTCAAACTGATTTCTAAATCCAATTATATGCCTTGATTCTCCACTGTCTACGATCCAAGTGTTTTTATTTGTATTTATTTGGCTTAATAGGGATAAGAAGAAAAGTGAGTTTTCTCCTTTGACTTCAGCTAGAGTAGCATGTGTTTTCTTCCTTTCTAGACAATTCCTGTGAGTGTGCCCATATTTGTTGCATTTGTAACACTGAATTTTAGACATATCTCTTTTCTAATGGTTTTTATTTCCTCTTTTCTGTTTGGAGAACTTTTTCCTTTTGTTGAAGGTATTTGAATTAAGTCCTTGGATTTCTCCTTCTTTATTTGGCCCTAATCCTCTTGAAATTAGTCAATATTCCTCTTGAATGCACTCATTCTTAAGTTGTTCAAATTTGGGAAAGGGGGTTGCTCTGCTAATACATTGAATGTAGGATTCCCATGAAATTGGTAATCCTCTTAGGGCTATGAGAGAGATTTCTTGATCATCTACCTCATTTCCAATAGTTTGTAATTGGTCTTACTTCAGATATCCTTGAAAAGTATGTAGATATTGTATCATCTTTTTATTCATCTTTATGTTTAAAAGTTGTTGTTTCAAGGTTAACATTCTGCTCACATTGTTAACTTCATACATATTTTTAATGGTTTTAAATACCTCATATGCTTTAGGAAGTTTGGCTATAGATGGAAGAATATGATCTTTGACTGAGTCAATAATTATTTTCTTTTCTTTATTATTACACCTTTTCCAGGTAGATTTCTCTAGATCATCATTTGGCATGTCTAGATTTTCTTCTATTTAAGACTCTAATTCTAGTTCTTCAAGAATGGCAATGATTCGTATCTTCCAGGAAATGAAGTTGGAGGCTCCTTCGAGTCTATCTTCCACTCTCATATTACTTGATATTTTTAATATTTTCTGAGTTGGATATATCCTCTGCATATATAGCCTTTGCGTCGATTTGTTATTTACTTCCGATAAATGCTTATGAGTAATATGGCTGTCTAATTTATTCTCTTCATAACTTGGCTCTGATACCAGAGGAAAGGTTGCCTATGTAGGCACATATCCATACATGGTAGTTGCCACGTATGGACATACCCCTATGGAGGCATTTGTTCATAACAATTAGTTTGTTTATGTTTAATTTCTGGCCTACATGCTCCGTTAATATAATGCAATCGAGAATCACATGGGCATGATAACTATCATGCCCACTGTGATTACATTACAGTGCATATTGTAATGTAATCATAGTGGCATGATAAATATCATGCTCACTATGATAATCATCATAGTGTATACAAAGTTTATGTCCATCTGCATATCGGGACTGTGTGTTAATAGCACTCTCCAAAATGACTTTCAGGCATCGATCATATACATATAATAACTGATTTACCATCAGTTAGATTCATGAGGGCTATATCTTAACATTTACCAGCTACCACACCACACTTTCTAATTGCATTTACTTAGAAGCTTCTAAGCCTCCTACTCCAAATTGGTCAAACTCTAGTAATACCCCTACTAATGAATTTGCTTGAAATTTATAAAACCTCTTGCATTGGTATTACGCTTGTAAATTGCATTTGTTTGAAAGTTATCACCCACTGGAAACTCCAAATCAAAATGGCCTACACAATAGCCTCTTAGTTAAATGCCCACATAATGAAACAAAATCTTCTCTAAATAGACCAAGTTGCCAATAAGGGTTGAGCCGGTATTGATATGCATTGCTATGAATTAAGACATTTTGCCATAAAATCAACATTGCAAGGGCATGAGCTAGATCGGGCCCTAAAGTGGGTCTGACTAAAAATATTTTGTTTTCATTCATCTGACCCTCAAAATGCCTCAGGAACCTTGAACATACCTCTGGATTTGATCGGCACAATTTTCTGATCATTAAAACTCAATCTGTAGCTGTCAGACAAATGTGTCACATTTTCACATTTAAACCCAAAGACGAATTTCAAAAACTAGTCAGAACACCTTTTTGGACTTCACAAACTGATAGGTGTACTATCTGATGTACTGGCATTCACTCTGCAAAACCATTTCTCAAGACAAATCCTGGGTGAAGAAACATTAATGGTTAAAGATGACCATTTGGCTCTGTCAGCACTTGAACCTGATAAAATCAATGTGCAGGGACCACAAAGTGCACACATTAAAAATATCAAATGGTCTCCGTAGATACCCAAATCTGGGGCATAGATACTTTGAAGTACAAGGAAGAGTGTGGAATGTTTAGTTCAACCAAAAGACTGATTGGGTGCAAATGGTGAGCTCATGAAAATAGCCACTTTAATAGATGCAACAATGAAAGTGTAGAAAACTGAATAAAATCTCAACAAACCATCTTGGAAAACTAATCAAATAGATTGCAAGGAGCTTCAAACTAGAAATTGATCTTGTCTTTCATACCAAAAATAGCCTAGAATAAACATCCTAACATGACATTTACCAGGGCAACTTTTACACATGCAAAGTAGGGCTTTGACTAACTGTCAAAACAGGGACTTATGCAGATAATACAAACTGCAAATGGATTGAGCTTGCCAAACTGAGCAAATGGATTGATAGAGACTTGAAACTTGGCATGTGGACTCACCTATATGCACACAATTCCATGCACTTTTAATTTCAACATTACAATCAATTGGTCATGAAATGCAAAGCCTCAAAGTAGGCTACTTAATAAAATCTGAATTTGCACCTATGATAGACTTTCAACTCACCCGTTGAAATGGGTACTTGATAAACTGATCTAAAATAAAATCTAAAAGTTGTAGAACACTTCACAGGCCAAATGAAAGGTGTTGGACACATTTACCAATCCTTACCCCTTGATAATCAATTGCCTCCATTTTACCCTTCTTCAAAATAGGCCTATCAGGTTGACTCATTAGGTGGTCCTTTGAAAGTGTAGATGCAAAATTTTGAAATGGACCTCTCAAAATACTCAAATTTTTATGAGTCCTAATAGGGAAAAACTTTGATTTTAACTTTGCAATCATCTGATCCCATGTCTTAATCTTTTCTTTACCTCTTCTTTGTCTATCAACTTACAAACGCTTCCAACAAAGAGATGCATGACCTTTCAACCAGGTATAGGCATATTTCACCTTTCTCTCTTCAAGAGTGTTTTAAAAATCAAAATACTTCTCCATCTCTGAGATCCAATCCATCAATTCATCTGAATCTAACTTCCCATCATATTCCAGTGGGGTAAAATGAGGTTTAGTGTTCGCCCTACTTAAAACCCTTAAAAATGTTTCTTCATCCAGATCAACTACCAGTAGGTTTACTTGTTCTATCAGGGCTTGTTCTCCTTCATATTCACTTACGTCATCAATATGTTGGCCTCTTCTCTAGGCTGTCTCCATAGCTTCTAACCAGGCTTCTATTCCTTGCAACATCTCCATCACAACAGGGTCTGCATTCCCACATGCTCCACCATTCCTAGTTCCTCTTTGTGCAGTTTATTCATGCTAGTCCTCTGTAATTACAAGTTGGATCTACAATCTACCACCCTACAACAAAATTCAGTACACACAACCTCTAGAATAAAATTTTTCTCTGATACCACTTGAAGTAGTCACCGGTTAGGAGGGACCTCAAGGAGATCAGTCCAGACCGGTCAGCAAGAGTAAACACAATGGAAACACATAGATATGATGGAGGCAATGTAGAATACATAGTTTTTATTGCATGAAATTGTTTACATTCAACCAGTAACAACCAGGTTACAACATACTGACACACAGGCTTGGTAGAATAGGTCACAATGGGGACCTTTAATCGAAAGATCTATCTTCTAGGAACAGTCTATATATCTGATACTCTAATTGATTCTAATTGATTACATTTTGAAGCATGATTACAAATATATATATCGATCCAAAGGATCCAGTCAGCCCAAAAGGGATCAAACCCCAAAGAACAAGACCTAACATGCAAAATGAACAAGGTTGGCCTCTACCAAGAGATTCCTGTGCAAAATCTAAAGGATGAAACATAGAAGGTCGGTCACATGCCAAGAAACATCAATATTAATGCTCAAGGCTCTGCAAGCTTCAGAATGGATTCTGGTAGATCACTATAATAGGTCTTAGGCAACCAGTAACAAATGAACAACCACTAACAATAAACTATCATCGAAATTGGTAGAGACATCTTGCTAGAAAGTGATCCAAATGAGATGTAGTTTGAAATTAAGAAAGATGATAAAGTCTTCAAGTAGAATCCAACTCCACAGGATCCGGTGAGCCAAAACCAGGACACACAGAAAGAAAACTTAAACTATAAACAAAACAAAAATGAAAATGTTTTTGGTTGAGGCAAGATTGTTGTGAACTAAGGATGCTCCTACATCAATACATGAAGCTAAGGATGAAGACTGGTGCTGCAAGAAGGAGGAACAATGTAGATCTCAAAGGAAAAGGAAAAATGGGAGAAAGAACCTTCACCATAAGAAAGAACATGAGAAGACAACAAATAAGACCTCCTACCAGTAGAAGATGAGGATATTCTACCACCAACAAGACAAAGCAAGTGTGGGAAAAGAAGAGATCAAATGGAAGAGTTGTAGAGCATGGACAATTTAAGATCCATCCCTGGAGAAGTAGAAATGGAAATACTAAATTGGTAAGATCTCCTCATGCATAATAGAATAGATTTGTAAGTCATATGCCATCATTTACTAGTTGCTGCTTCTCTTGAAAAGATTATGGTCATAGGGCAGATGAATGCATAAAGAGGTATAAAAATAAGAATATGTATGTCCAAGAAGTAATGCATATGGTCATAATGTGTCAAGATGTATAAACATGGATAGATCTGCTCCTATGCATAATAAGATGAGTCCATTTTCTACCTCAAGAAATGTAAACTATGTATGGTATACCTGCAATGGATTTGGGCATAGAAGTCATAAATGCGGGAATAGAAAAGTTCAGTCACATGACAACTGGTATAGCAGCTATGCTTAGCATGGAAATGGATATAGAGCATATGAGAGACAAAATGTTGCATGGAAAAAAAGGAGAAGAGGTTTTGTTTTTACAAGATCAAGAGTTCCACTAGTTCCGACAACCAGTGACAATAGCATGACTAGAAGAAGATGGTCAAACTAGTTTAATAGAAGGATCTCCAATCATGCATACGGAATGAACATGGATTGCTTATATAGCAATGATTTTAGTCATGATATAGAATCTAGTAGAACAAGGACCAATCAACAAAAGAAAGAAAGACCTGCTCCCAAGACTGAAAATGGGAAGAAGAATGAGACCAAGCAGGTTTGGAGGAATAAGCAAGAAGATGCATCCATGGACTGACAGTGTGCATTAAATGTACATGTGATATCTCCTAAGGCTTAAAGAATATGTAGGCCCTTAGGGGGAGTTACTCATTGATCACATTATTCACCCCCTTAGTCAAAATGGGTAGACAAAAGTATCATTTGTTATCGGTATGAAGGAAGGAAATGAAATGGTAAGACTGTGTAGTGGTTGCCTTACCTACACACCTATAGATCAAAGATGGATTACTACTACATGTGTTAATAGATGGTAAATTTTCAATTGAGATCAAAAGCAAATTGACACAAGAAGATAGGAAATAGAGGAATGTACTCTGGTAGAGATGATGGACTAGTGCAGGCAACTGGTATGTATACTAAACCAATATTTGTAGGTTATGTAAGATAATAAGGTTTGAGATCATTGCATTAACTTCAATAGCATGGATTGAGGTGTTTATATCTTAGGTGGTATTGGAAAACACTAGAATGACATATGATGGGCCGAATGTTGACCATGTACGCATTCATCTTTTTGGGCTAACCGGTTTGATTTATGGCATGATAGTAATATTGTATGGCATTGTGTACACCTAGGATCATGTCATATGTTGCAGTGGATATAATGGAGCTGAAAGATCATCAGTTGATCATATATGCACATCTCAACCGGTATATGGTGCAAATTGGAAATTTGGTTTTGAACCTGACAAGCAATGAGGATCTCAGATGTATGACTCAGGGGGAGTTTAAGTGCTTATGATGCAGAATCGGGATGCTTGAACTTATAGGTATACTGACAATGTCAACTACACAAGAAAGAAATTGTTGTAGGAATACCCAAGAGAATTTCATGATTTTGGGTATCTACCTCCCAATTGGTAGCACTCGTAGTATAATCACATTTGATTCTTATGAACAATTGGTATCAAATGGGAGTGTTGCAGTTTGACCGATAGTTGGTGGTTGAGACCTCCTTCTCAAAGTGCTATGAATTGAGAGGATGCAATGTATAATGGTCAAAGGAGGAGAATCATTCAATAGAGAAAAAGAGGGTTAGAAATGTGTCAGTGCCCAATAGACACAAGGATGAGAGAAACCCTATCAGTTCCCTTTGCCATTGTTGTAAAAGGGGGAGAGAGATTATGTAGTATGTCACATACTACATGTGTGAGAATCCATGAATCACACAAAGTGGGAGAGAGAATCTGTAGTATGTCAAATGCTACATGTGTTGACATCAATGCTAAAGGGGGAGATTGTTGGCATTGTTTTTTTATTGATGACAACTAGTATAGGAAGGCAACCAATATGGGAGTTTGATGAGCAATGTTGTCAATGATGCATACCAAAAATGGTGTCATTGATGTCAAATAGCATAACAAGTCACCCGTAAGGAAGAGTGTGTCATCCTACATAATGATCATTGGAGTCATCAGGACACAAGTTAGTGTTAATTTGTGTTGAAGACAAGGACATGAGACCGGTGAGTGACATGTGTGGCAGTGCATTCTTGCCAACCGACAAGAGAGAAAGATGATGGGTTGTTGATTGTAATGAAGACGTGGAATGTTACAAAAATCACATCAACACTAGAGGTGAAGTATGTTTAGGCCACTGGTATGCTATTGGATGTCAATCAATAGGACTCCCACTAGATAAAGTTGCAGTTACCAAATGAGGATATGACTGACAGTGAGTGTACCCAACTAGATCACATGTGCCTATTTGAGGATATGCTTGCTCAAATAGGAAATCCATATTGGTGCAATGCTAGATGCAAATTACAAGGATCCACTCTTGTCGGTAAGTGGGGCTTATCTCCTACTATGCATGTAATGCATCATAGTTCTCCAAGATAAGACAAAAGAGTAGAAGGTATATGTTTGAAGGCTCACACTGGATCAACCAGTGAAACACTAAGTTTCCTTAGGTGCATGAGATTAGAGATATGCAACGGATCAACTGGGTATACATAATAAGTTGCTGGTATAGAGAAGGAAGGATATGTTTGTCACTTTGACAAACCAATTAATAAGAGAGTGAAACTTGATTGAAGAAGGAGAAAGGTATTGCAATAGATGCAGACAGATTGAGTTTGTTGAAGGCTAATGACATGGTTTCATCAAGGAGGTTACTTGTAAGTATGTCCACTAGTAATTCTAACAAGGTGTAGAAGTAAAAGGCTCCCATCTATTGAAGATGTGCATGAGGTAGGTTGTCAAGTGTGCTGACCAGTTTGTGTGTTCTACCAGAAGAGAAGAAAAGTTTAAAGTTGAAGAAAGACTGGTTAGGGTATTACTGATAGAATCTATGAACCGGTAGATGAACCCGGTTGTGTGGTTGGTTAGTGATCTTGTTTGGACCAATACAAAAGACTTACCAGAGGTGGATGTCAACTATGATGACACATAGGAGATAGGTGTCATGCATACTGTGGTCAGTGAAGAGTTGTCGGTGAGGTAGGTGGTAACTGGCTGACATTAATGTCGATACCGTGTTTCACAGGTTGAGAGTAGAAGAGTGCGGGTCGATACTGATCAGAGGATAGAGATCTAATTTGATGACTCCATGATTGAGGTTGAGTGTCCAGGTACTGATTAGGGTAGGTGAACCTATCTGTGTGATTTCCTCATAGGTGTTTGACATGTGCAGACCAAAGGTGTCGTGTTTGCCAAATAGGACAAATGTGTTCTGGATGCAGTGTGATTGGCAATGATAGGTGATCAGTTGTAGGTGGTCAATCTCTGGAAGGAGACCTGATTAGTTTTGGTTAGCCTCAGGGTTGATGAAGGAACCCTAGTGCACCAAAATTTTGAATGTTGTTTTGGTGGGAAGGCATAGTATAAATATGCAGATCGAAGAAGAGATCTGTTGCAAATACATGAGAGAGTGAGGCTAGTGAATAGAGAAAATCAATCAAGTGCCCAAAATCAATCAGAGAGGAGAATGAGTCTGTGAGAGAGCAGACCAGTTTGAAGAGTTCAACTAGGAAAAGTGAGGCAACTAGTAGACTGTCATTAAGTCTAACAAAGGAGTTAACTGGTGGTGACTGAACCAATAGAGAAGAACCACAAAAGATTGTAGTGAAGTACTAGTAAGATGTGAACCGACAACAATCAGATTGCAGAAAGATGACTGAGTGAAGAAGACCGGTGGTGGCTAGCAGTAATATGATAGAGAGGAAGGAGAATTGATAGAGATCAAAATTGGCACAAAAGAGGAAGAGGCTGAACCGGTAAGAGTGCAATAGAGAGTGAGTTGCAACAGGAGATAAGATTGCAATAGTGAGAGGGTGAGCATAGATCCATCAAAGAATTGAGGAGAGGAGAACCGGTGGAGAGACTTGAATAAGAGTTACAAAGTTCTTTTGTAACAAGGAGATCACTTTTGTATTTATGATATGATCTTGTAATCACTGAGTTGGAGCTCAGTGCAGGGGTTGGTGCCCTAAAATCAGGGGTTGGTGCTCCTTGGGTTGGTGCCCTAAAGTAGGAGTGGTACTCCTTGGGTTGGTGCCCTAAATGATGTAACCGAGGTTTTTATTTTGAGGCTAGATTGGAGCAATAGACTCAAGCAACATTTCTCACTGAGGTTTTTCCCATCTTGGGTTTTCCTCATACATCTAGTGTTATGAGATGTCCTGTTTATGTGTGGTTGCATTTGTGTTATATTCTCATCTAACCGATATGTCTACTTTATGTTAGATTTGTCAACCAGTATACACACATAGGAAAGAAAAGGGACAAGGTTTGGAAACCACTGATTCAACCCCCCCCCCCCCTCACTGACATCTTGCATTCAACAAGGACAAGTTGATGAGAGATGGATATGGCATAGAAGACTAGGTCACATTAATTTTGATAATATTGTTAAAGTAAGCAAGAGAGGGTATGTTCGTCACATACCTTAGATTATCAAACTAGCAAGCACCTTTTGTTAAGAGTGTCAAAGAGGAAATCTAACTAAAGTAAACTTCAAGACTAAAGAATACTCAACTACAAGGCCACTAGAGCTTGTGCATACTGACTTGTGTAGGCGTACAAGAAAAAGATCCCTAAATGGAGAAATATACTTTATGCTGCTTATAGATGATTTCTCTAGGATGACATGGGTCACCTTCCTGCAAGACAAGTCTCAAGCCTATGGAAGATTCAAAATCTTTAGGAAGATGGTTGAGAAGGAAAGTGGATACAAGCTGAAATGTCTAAGATTAGACCATCAAGGTGAGTTCACATCAAATGAGTTTGAAGATTACGGTGAGAGACATGGAATCAAAAGACAATATTCAACACCTAGGACACCACAACAAAATGGTGTTGTGGAAAGGAAGAACATGACAGTCAAGAAAATGGCAACAACAATGTTAAATGAAGCAAATTTTCCTGATGTTTATTACAAAGAGGCAGTCCACACTATTGTATACACCTTAAATAGAGTACAACTAAGGGTGAACAACAATATGACACCTTATGAACTATGGTATAATAGGAGAACTTAAGTCAAGTATTTCAAAGTGTTTAGAAGCAAATGATTCATTAAAAGATATGAATATGGACTAGGTAGCTTTGAAACAAAAAGTGTTGAATGTATCTTTTTGGGCTACTCTACTCACTAGAAAGCCTACAAGTGTTTTAACAAAAGGTCGAAGAAAGTAGATGAAAATGTACATGTGAAAATTGATGAGAATTTACATAAAGGTAAAAAGACTACAATAAATGAGATTGAAGAATCCCAAAGTGAAGATGAAAATCAATCTTAGATTGAACAAGAAGAAGTATCAAGCAAAGCTCCAAATAGATATGTGCAAGAGAATCACCATGAGGATCAAATCATTGGAAACAAAAATGATGGTGTACAAACTAGAAGGAGAGAAAGGAACATTGAGCGAGTAAATTTATTCCTTTTGACTGAGATGGAACCTAGGACATGTTCTCAAATTCTAATTTTCCTATCCCCTCAATAATAAAATGAAAAGACTTTATTGCATGTGAAGAGAATGAAAAGAAAATCAAAACCTAGAATAACATATAACAAGGTTTATGCAAAACCTTCTACACTTGAAGCTTGTCATTAGCTTAGGTGGGTATACCTCTCATGAATACTTTCATAATTTTAACATAAGATCCACAGTAAACTAGTGTTAGAAACCTGTGAACCTCATCACCTCAATAATAATGAAAACTAAAAAAGAAAACATGTTTTTATTTTCAATCTTGACCCCAAAGAAGATAGAAGAACTCAATAAATGACACCAGTGCCTATTCCAAGCTACAGAGTCACCCAAACCAACCAAGAATTCCAAATCTAAGCATTCATATACATTTCATTACTTCAGCTTTATTAACCTAATATATGCCTGATATATACATAAGTCTTTTCTTTATTCTAAACCTAGTCATCAAATTCAAGTAGAAAATAATTGATTTACTAACAGATAGGTCTCATGTATATTTAATCCCCCTCCTTGAGAGAAAAACCTAAAACATATCTATAAGATTGCCTCGCACACCCTATTCAATCAAATAACCCTAGATTATTTAAAAGAAACCAGTAAATCAATGAATGCACACAAGAAGACAATAAATATTTAGGCTCATAATTCTTTGATCTATATATTAATTTTCATTTTGAAAATCTTACATAATTCAAGGTGATTTCTGAAAAGAACCAGAAAACCTTAGGTATATTTTAGTAGAGTTTCTTTACAAATTATTGTGATGTCCTTTCCTAAAGTCCTGGTATCCATTTATAATGATATGGATGCAAAACAAGCTTCGAACTTATCTAGGAATAGTTTGTTACAATCGTGATTCCCTCTTAAAAGAGGTTACAATCATTTTCATTCCTAACTTCATGAGGTTTGTTATACCACTACAACATCAGCTAATTGTTTTTGAACTTTCGCTTCTTGCACTACATACTTGTTTTTCCACTTTTAGAACACATAATCACCAGGGCAAGAGAAGTTAACAATTTTGTTCTTCAACTTATTCAATATTTTCCATGTGTTTCTTAATTGATTAACCTTTGTCTCGAAAAACCCATGATGTGACTACATCTTCTCAATTTCTTCAATTATCTGAATAAATAAAGATGTGTCATCTGAATTGATGACTTGATTTATCCGTTGAGACAATTTATGTCCTAGCTCATCTAGCCATACTTTTTCATCTTTTAACTCACTTGTGCTGACAAAACCTCTAGGAAATATTTCAAATTTTTGGTTAGCATATTCTTTTCTGTACAGGTTGGCCTTTTTCTCTAAACTAGCTCTTCCTTCTGCTAACCTAGACATACCTTTAACCAGCTCACATGTGGATTTAATATTGGCATCAACCTCTACCTCTTCATAAGATGAACACATAAGTTCCAAATTGGCTACAAAGCAGCCTTGTCTTCCTTTAGATCATTTAGCATGCTTAAAACTATTTTCATATATATGTACACAATAGAAGGTCCTACTATGTCAGCAAACTTCAAAATTGTGCCTCTGACCTTTTCCTCATACTTGCAAACAAGACCTGATCTTGCTTCAAATTTTACACTTCATCTTGTATGGTCTCAGTTGATTGAAAACCAAAAGTCATAGGAGAAGGGGGAAATTCAATGATAGGACTGGTGGATGGAAGTTTTGTTGGAGAAGAGGCAATCATTAAAGTGGAAGACTCACCTCTTTGGTATTGCCCTGCTAATTGATTCTTCAACTTGGCAATGGTAGTATCCTTGTTGGCTCTCTCCTCTATGGCCTCATTATAAGCCTTTAGAATCATCTCTAGTTTTACCTGGATATCAACTTTTTCCTTAGCTTCCTTTTCAGCTACTGCCACACTATATTTTCCTAATTCCAAAACTGTGCTAGCAGCCTCTACTACCCCTATGTCCTGCACTCTCTTCACAATCATACCTCCAAGATAGTTGGACTCTAAGGTGTCCTTCCTCTTTATGCTCTCATCCCTCCTTCCAGACCACATAACCAAAGCAGCATGGTCTTTGCTAAATGTCACTCCTTCCAAGGGTTTTGTTTCTTTCTTTACTACTTCAAGCACTAAAGCATCTACTATATCCCACTTAGGAAGAATTAATACACTAGCTCTTGCTAGCATTTCTCTTCCCTGCTCAGGAGTAATGGCTTTGAACTCTATCATCATTTCTTGTTTCACTTCTTCCTCCACTACAGATGTATCTTTGTGGGGATGTTCACTTTTGTTCTTCTCACATTTTTCTTTAAATTGTTCTATATTTTGCTCCAAACAAATTGCATGAAAGATCTAGTTGTAAAAAAATTATTATCAGCCATAAATTCCTCACTGGCCTATTTGATGACAAGGTCTAACTCTTTGCCTTTAAACTCCTCTACAGTTAAGTCCATTTTAGCATTTGGTGATTCTTCAAGCATTCCTTCTTGTACTTCTACATAAGTACAGGCAATCTCCCCAAGACTTCCTAGCTGCAATAACTGCTTAGCCACTGCATGTTCATCTCTCACATGGATTGGGGATTGGGATGGAGAATATAAAGGCTAACCTGTTTGTACCTCTTTTCCCACCCTTTGCCTTTTAGGGGAATCTTGGATTTCCACTACATCTTCTATTGCTCTTTTCCCTTTTGAGGTAGAAGGCTCACCACTGACTGGCACTAGCACACTATATTTTCGACTCTTGTGCATCACATATTCACCTAGAGGGATGGCCTTAGCAAAGGCAGGCTTGGCTAGAACTAACTTAGCCTTTTCAGGGTCATTTTACAATATAGCTTCCATCTTCTCCTTTAAGGTTTACATTAAACCTTCAAAATAAAGTATCAAGAATTTAGCCTTTTCCTCAAAGGGAGTAAAACTAGACAAAGGATCATAACCACTATCAAATTGGTGGATAAAGTTAATTGAATTCATTTCTAATCAAATCCTCAGGAAAATGGAATTGGTGTACTCTACCTTTACATACGGCTCTCTTCTTGAACATGCCATTAAAGAAATCCTCTGGATCAGCAAATCTGGCTACTGTAGTAAACAACCTATAGGGTTGAAATAAATTATCAAAATGTGTCCAACCACCCTTAGTGATTACAAATTGATGAGCTATGGTGATAGTTGGGAAAATTGTTCCTTTCCCCCTATTTGTCAATTCTGCTTCTTGCAAACATCTGATTTGCCTTAGGACCTATGTAATTCCTATCTTCAATGGGACTTGATAGGAGAGAAAATATGGAGTTCCTCTGAAACAATAAACTCTAAACATAGTAGAGACAGTGTATAAATATATATCACCGTAGTTGTGAATAATTTTGATATTTTTAGCGAATTCTTTAGGCCTAAGGAACTCAAGGAGAGATTTAGGAATTCTACGGTTCTATGGATACAAGAGGATCCTAAGCCTAGATGCAAAACATTTATCAAACTTCAAGTAGCTCACATCTTCTCTATCCCAAGAAAAAATTGTGCTCTACAATTGAATGGGCATCTCCTCACCATCCTTTTACCTAATTAGGTCCATTTTATTAGCAAAGTAGTTAGCACCTTTGAATAAAAACATGTGCATAAGAAGAGAATACCATCCAAAAGGTCTATCCACCTTAGCATTTTTTATCCCTATCAATCCTTCATGAATGGCATTAGTGAGATAAGGTGCAATATCAAAAGTTACTTCTAGAGATGGGTTCAAAATACGTGCTATTATGAGCATATAGTGGGTTGGCATAGTGGTTTTTGCATCCTCCCCAAAAATATGACACAAGGACTAATACATCACTTTATCCCTCAAAGTAAATAGATTTAGAGAGAAAGGTTCCATGGTGCTAGGGCCTACAATAGTCAATCCTCCTATTTTGACAAAAAATTCTTTTAGAGGGCCACTTTTGAGGTGATCTCTCTGAGCATTATAAACATGTGGAAGTATTTCAAAATTGATGGGCTCTAAATAATTTGACACCTCACTAAGTTTTAACACTTTCCTAAACTCATCATCATTTATCTCATTTAAAGACCCCCCATTTACATTTCTCACACATTTGGTAACAAGATCATAGTTATTTGCAATCTGGGTTAATAGGTCCACATCCATGAAAACCCTAGGGACTATGAGATTTCCAACATCTAACTCCCATTTACTATTCATTGGAGCAGGGGAATTTCTTTGGCCAAATCCTACTTTGAAAAGTCCTAAACCTATTATTTCTATCTAAGAATCCCTTAACCAATTCCCTTTGTCATACAAACCGTCACCAATTCTCAAGTGGGGAGCTTTGGGCACCAATTCTTTCATCTTAGCTGTAGCAATAGTAGACATAGTTAGCTACTCTTAAAAGTCACCACAAATGGCTCTCTCCTGGTAATTAACTTTCATTGTGAAATATCTTCATGGTGCCATCTCAGAATTATAGTTATTTCAATTAAAACTTAGATAGACTTTTGAGAAATCAAGCACCCAGTGATAACAATTTAAACTGTAACTGTTAAGCAATATGCAGAAACTTACTTATTGCCTGAAGAAATTCGCTCTGTGCATTGGTTCCTCTACAAGACTCTTCGAATTGACGTTGAAGTCTCAACTGATGTGAAGTATTACAATAATTGAGCATTGATCAGAAATAATTAAACCACATGCTTTGGCAATCAATTCGTAATTGAATTCAAAAAAATGGCCCCAACGGACCACAAAATTTTTTCTAACTGTCTTGCCTTTTCACTGCTTCATGAAAGATAAAAACCTCACATCTTTTCATTGAAAAACAAAACCATCCATCAGATCTTGAAATATGTGCACATTATTTACCTTACCTGAGTCATCCTACTTAGAAATGGGCCCTGACTTCCTTTCACTACTTCACAAAGGATAAAAATCTTGCATCTTTTCCATGCAAAACAATGCCATTCATTGGATCATCCGCTATCTACTTGACTGTTACTCTTAACGATGACTGCTTGTCTATTCAACTAACCGTGATCACCACTGCTAGTGGTTCTTCATTGTTTCGCAAAGGTTAATCACCATGTTACTTTGGGCTGCAAAACAACGCACATCGTTGGATCAATTTTAAGATGTGGCCTTTAACTCCTTTAACCTTCAAAGTGGGCCCTCTAAGCGCAATCCACTTGTCCTACAGATTTCCAGCAAATATCCCCCCATGATGACCATTCATTCACTCAAGAACTCTGTTGGACTCCACATTTGAACCGCCATGTGGCTTGTTTAGCCGTGGATTTCATCAATATTGCCGCTTAATCAAATGGGCCACTCACGATCCATTTGGAGCCACGTGTCCTACTGACATATCACCTTTTGCCTCAACCAGACACCCAACTATATTGCCACATAACTGCCAACTCCCTTTCACTGCTTTGCAAAGAGTAAATTTCATATTCCTTGGCATTGAGAAACAACGCACACCATTGGATCTTCTTGGAGATGCATTTTCTTTAACGTGCAAGCCACCCTTTTGCGGGGCCCACTATCTTTTTGCTACTTTGTGAAAGGTAAACTTTGCGCATCTTTACCATGCGAAATATCACCAACTGCTAGATCTTGTCAGAAATGTTAGGTCTTTAACCAAGGGATTCGCTTACCTTTGTGGCCCGCCATCCTTTCACTATTTCACAAAGGATTAAAATCACTCATCTTTTCATCACAAAGCAACGCAGACCATTGGATCAACCAGAGGATGCTCGACCTTTAGCCTTCCCCGTGATTGTTTTGCTCGGGCCTACCACCTTTTTGCTATTTCATGAAGCATAAAATTCATGCATCTTCCCTTTCTGAGAAAACGATAACCATTGGATTAGGAATAAGATGCATGATCCTTAACTCATTCTTTAGCTTACCTACTGAGCCCACCAATCTTGCGCTGCTTCGTGAAAGGTAAACACTAGGTTACTTCCCTTTGCGAGATCATGCACATAGTTGGATCAGCTAGAACCTGCATGATCTTTACAAAGCCTAACAAAGAAATGAAAACTTAAGAGAAGGAAAAAAATTAAAAACATTATTAATGACCTGCCTAAGGAAAAACTTAAAGGGGGGACCTCTTCTCACGACAGACCGACCCTTCCACTTAAGTGGAAAAAGTAAAATGAAAATAGAATGCAGGGATTTGAAGATGGAAAAGGTGAATTGCAAAAATCCTAAACCCTTAGACCGATAACCCTCAGAGGTAGAATGAAGAAACAAAGCACAATTTTGCAGATTTTAGTAGATCAACAAACAAAAATCACCCTATAATCAAAATAGTGATAACAATGGCTTTGATTGGGGATTGTTGATTGCAAGATCAACACAATAACACAGAAAACTCTGGAAAATAGACCAAAACACAAGCCCAAAAGAAACCAATAGAAGCAAACCTAATTATATACAAACTACAACTGAGTGTGCATGGACTTTGAAACTTAAGAGAAGTAATGCTTCAGGAATTGTCCATGCACTAGGAATTCTTGTACCTCACCATTCATTGTCTACAAAAAGTGTGAGTCTTTTCCATTAAGATCACAAACAATAGAAGGGACCATCCATAATGACTCAAGTTTTCTATGCTTGCCCTTATCTTGTCCTCTCATGTTCCATTGAAGAACCAAGTCACCAATTTGAAACTTCCTAAATGTGGTTCTTTTGTCAAAAAGATACTTAGACTGCAACTGAATCTTCAAATTTCTTTTATGAGCCAGAGTCCTGATTTATTCCACTTCCACCATTTGAACCATTCTGTCTTCCATGGGTTCTAACAACTCCAACTCCTTAGCTTGTAGGAACTTATATATAGGGAGAAGGATATTGACTAGCACCCTAGCTTGTGTGCCATAAACCAATTCAAATGGTGATACACCAATTGCTTTCTTAACAATAATCTTGTCTACCCATAAGGCCAATTTTAATTTGCGATCCCAAGACCTTTTATTCTCCTCAAGGATTTTCTTAATAATATTCACAAGGCTTTTATTGCTGGACTCTGATTGTCCATTACCTTGTCGATGGTATGGTGAAGAAAAAGACATGATTATTCCATGGCTGGTATAAAATTCAGTGAATTCCGCTGATCTAAAGCTCATGACATTATCCATTATCAATTTTACAGGAACACCAAATCTTGTTATAAAATTATCCATAAAAAATTCAATGACAACTTTATGTAATGCCCCTACCCTAGTCAGCCTTGTAAAACCCGTTTGACCTTAGTTGACTTCCTATGTGGCATTCTTGAATGGTGGATTTACCATTATGTAATGTTGTAGATTAGACTATATGAATATTGTGCGTACATATTATTGTGCTATTGCATCGATTCTTGTGTAAATGTAATTGTTCCCTAATTCTTGTTATAAATCTCAAGCTAACGCCTTCACTGAATATTTATATATATATATATATGTATGCTTGTGTGACTCATCATTGCAGGAGATTGCAGGTACTATATTGCCTCGATGTGGGGTTCATCTCCTTCAGGATTCGCAGGGTTGAGTATACCTCCTTCATCCTTAGAATTTGGATTAGGTGGTCATAAAACTCTTGTCTTGCCTTAGCCATGATCAGGTGAGCGTCGTGTGTGGTCCGTAGGGTTCCTTTGTCATTTGGGTTGCATGTCGAGTGATTGGTGGACTTTCTTGGTTTGTGTGCCTTGCGTGTGGAAAACGGAGTAGGTTACCCTAAGTATTTAATTCAATTTAATGTGTGGATGTAAGCATTAGTAATTGAGAAATTTAAAATAGATAGTTTTCTTTTATATGATTAATCATTAATTTAAGAGATCACTTTATTTATATTTGTAGCAAGCTTAAGTATGTAATTTGAACTAATGTGTTCATTTACGCATTAGTAGTTGAGAAATCAAAATAAATAGGTTTCTTTTAGGTGATTAAGCATTAATTAAAAGGATCGCTTTATTTATGTTGTAGCGAATTTAATTTAATGGTTAGTTTTAAATAATGAATTTAATTAGTTTATGCATTTAAAAAAAAAAAAGTAGGGGAAATATTTAAAGTTATTTGAAATATAATTAATTTAACCACTTTTGCATTTTGGAAAAGAAAGGGTGAATTTTATTATTTAAAGAAAATCATTTTTTTTATTTGTAAAGTTTGATATAATGTAAAAGATTGATTTCGGAAATTAATTTAATGTAAATACTTTACCCTTGGCAATAGTTCAAAATATAAATGTTGGCTTAATTAATATTGAGAAATTAAAATTAAGATTAAATAAGAGATAAGTATATTAATTAGAAAATGAAGTTAAAATAATTTAATAGTTGAAAAGAATTATTATTTCTTTTTATTTTAAAAAGGGCCTAAATTTTGAAATTAGAAATTAGGTCAAAAGGGGTTCCCATTTAACCTAGGTTGAAAATATATTTTTGGGGGGGTTGTTGAATTTTTGAAAAAAAGAAAAAATATGGGGATGGAGATTTGGGGATTTTGGAAGGATGGATTTTTCTACAGCTGCAAGTCGGGCTCTTCTTCAAAATTCTTGCCAAGAATGCTAAAGGAGGTAGGTTTCTTGTTTATCTTTTATTTCATTGTAAATCAAAAGAAAATGTATTTGGTTCTTCCTCATGAAATTCTGGTTCTTCCATGGATGTTCTTAAAATTTTGAGTTCTAGTTTTGAAAATATTGGTGGATATTGGATCAAGAATGTTTATATGGTTTGTGATTTAGCAAATCCTGCTCATTTGAAAGTTATTGGGTTTTTGGGAAAATCATGAACTTGCTGGGAAAATTTCCCCATTTGGTTGTTTTGATAATTTTAGAAAATAAATAAATAAATAAATATACATATCTGTGGCTGTGACTGAGATTTGGTTTTTAGATGGGTATTATTCTAGTTTATTTTCGTTATTGATCTTAAATAAGATCTTATGTTTTATTTTATTAAATCGAAATGTTTTAATTTAGAAAAACATTGGTTTTATAAAATCAAAATTTAAGAAAGAAAGAAAAATATATAAATAAAAAAAAGTATTGGGGTTAGGGTTTGGCAGGTGGAGGAGCCAAAGCTCACCTCGCACCGCTGCCCACTTTCCCTCCCTTTTTTTTCCATTCCTTCCGCGGTGGTTCCACAGGGGTCTCGCACCGCAGAGGCCGCAAGGACCTGTGTCAGCGGCGGCCGCAGGGTTTCCCTGCGTCCGCAGTGGTTGCAGAAGCCTCTATGGTCATGGCGGTGGCCACAGTGGGGGAGCTATGGCCCTCTTTCATGAAGGGAGGTGGGTCTCGCAATGACTCCCCATGACTTCTCTTTTTCTTTTTTATAAAAAAACAAGTTTTTAATTTATATTTTCTTTTAAAGAAAATTTAACAATCATTTTTGCATAAAGTAATTTTTGTTTAAATAAAAAAAAGTTCATATTATTTTTTTTAGGGATTAAATATAATTATTATACAGCTTATTAACAATGGTTAATAAACATATACTATTTAATATTAAGTTTGAAATCTATGATTTTCTTTAGTTCGTTTATTAATATATATATATATATTTTAACAATAATAATTAAATGAAAATCGTTTATTATCAAATTATTAATTGATTATGTTTTATTATCCAGGGGCTAATAATTATATAATGATTAATATTGAAGTTGGGAACCTGTTTAAATGAGGGAAGACTCTTTTCGAACTAGATAGAATAACTCGCTTTTATCGGAGAATTATGAAATAAATCACATTGATTATTCGAAGATGTTTAAATTCATATATTATCCAAAGTGCATATTATTTTTGGATTTAGATGTTATAAGACATATGGGAAATTTAGAAAGGGATTACTAAAGTATAGGAGTAAATGGAAAATGGGATATTGAACATTGGTCATTTTGAAAACTCAAATGATATGCTATTGAAATGGCGGAAAATTAATAATGCATCAATTTGAACATGGATAAGTTAATGATAACCTCATTAGAAAAATAAATGGCTTAGTTATGCCTCCTTTCGTTTGGTGACATAGACAAGGAAACATGGCAAGATCAAATTTATGTATTTATTGACCGAAGTGGTCATTGTATAGTGGTTGTTTTCCCCTAAACAGTACAGATGTAATAGACTTGAAACTTATGTAATCCTAACTATATTAAATGCCAGAGGGGTCTTGCAGTTGAGTAGACCCCGAGATGTAGCCCTCTAGGGGCGAACTCTGAGATCATATCCGTGTTATGCGATGCATTTGTTTTCTCCTGTTTCATACTTAGAGCTAGCATCTATGGTTGCATTTTGTATGTGTATAATGAGAATTCAATGAAGTTATTGTAAAGCAGAAAATCGCGGTCGAACCCTAGTTGGTCTCCCCTCTTCCAACTCCGAGGAGAGAGAAGGGAGGTTCGCTAGGATTCGATGGGTTTTCACTTAGGGGGAAGACTTTACATTCAAAAGAGGGGTTGAAACTCATAAGATCCAATCCCACACGATGTACGATTGGATGCTAAATGAATTTCAAGGGTTAGGAAAGCAAGGCTACCCTCTTTTGTAAAGAATGTTGATTAAGGAAATTAAGCTAAGGATGCATAGAAAGTCATAAAGATTCGCTTATAAACTAAGTTCGGGTTATAGGATGAAGCTGCGGACCTGGAATTAGCAGTAAAATGTCGATACGGCGCTGTCCTGCAAATTTGAGCAAAAGTTGTCAGGACGATGGCGCCCGGCGCCACGGTCCTCCGAAAAATCTGCGAAACGAAGGGGGATCTGTTCGTCTCTGCACAAGGATTCCAGATCTTCAATTTCAGCCGCGTACCTGCAACCTACACACAGAAAAGCGAAGACGATTGGGGGGTTAGGGATTAGGGGTTTTCCTTTAGGTCAAACCCCGGTTTTGGAATTAACCAAGAAGTGAGCAAGAGCTGTAAATGTAAATGACTGTAAAACAAGTACTAATACCTTGTTCTAAGGATGTTTGTATCCTTATGTGTGAAGGTTTAGATGTTGTATGTTGTATGTTGTAGCATGTAGTATGTGATCTCCTCTTCAATGGTTGAATCCTTGTCTTGAATGCAACACTTAGCCTTGAATGGAGAGTTGGAATGATCAATTGCTTGAATGCTTGAATGCTTGAGTATAGTTTCCACGCCTTTTCCATCATATCGAATGAGAGAGGAAAATGTAGTTTATATACTTGTCAATTAGGGCTGATAGACTGATTTTCCCGACCTTAGGCTGACTAGGGAAGTATATTTCCAAATTGCAATCAAAAAGACCCGATACCACTTAGGAGACCGGGCCCAAAATAGGACCCAGGGACCAGGGCGCTGGGCGCCATGGTCCTGGAGAACTAGGGCGCTGGGCGCCTTGGTCCTGAGGGACCAGGGCGCTGGGTGCCCTGGTCCTGAGGGACCAGGGCGCTGGGCGCTCTGGTCCCACCTCCGGGACAGCGGGGTGCAAAGGAGGTTCAGGCCAGGGTGCATGAAAAATGCAGTTTTCAGTGTCGTGAGCAAGTTTTGGGGTCTCCATTCAGGTTGTGTGTTGCATCACCATCGTGAAGACCGAAATGCAGTCGAAATTAGAAGTGTCACAATTTTAGGATGCTACATTTAGCCCCCACTTTAGCGGGAGTATGTATGCTCATACTTCCGGTAAAGTACAAGGAAACAACGTTGAAAGACTTTCACCACGTCAAGGAGGCAAGATACACCAAGCCCCCAGTGGACTAAGGATCTTACAACTTCGATTGACAAAGTAAAAGGGAAGCTCACGAGGAAGAACCATGACTGTCAGTAGTAAGGTTCCCTCACTATAAGTCATGCAAAAAGAAATACCAAAAATTTTCAAGACAAAGCTAAGTTTGCCAAGAAATTTTCAAGTATCTTTGAAAGGATAGACAGGGTGTATGCCCCCCTACGTTAAAGCGATCGCACACGCCTCAACGGGGGTGATTGTTTTAACGTAGTGATACACATAGAAAATGAGAAAGGAAAGGAGCACGTTACCACAAGGATTTAGCCCCCAAGTGTGAGATAAACCCAAGGATAATGAACACAAACACAAAGCACGAGGTGACTTCGCTTTCCTCGGGGTCAGTATGCTGTATGATAAGTCATGTATATATCATATGTATGTATGCATAATTGTTCTTCATTTCCTAATCAAGGAAGGTCACCTAGAAGAAGGGAACACATGTGTCTTTTGAGTCAACATGAGAGAGACCAAAGAGATCTCAATGCTTTGCATCGTCCTCAAGTAGACAAAACTAAGGATGACAAATAGAAGAATGAGAATAACATATAGAAGAAGTAACCAAAGAGAGGGGGAGAGAATCTGCCATGCTAATGTAACTAGTCTAGCACGTCATCTACCCCCCGATCTTGCTGATCAATGTTTCGGGAAGGCAGGGAACACGCTAGAGGAGGAACATCCAACATAGCAGATGGAGCTATCACAAGATCCAAACAAGGGCTATGTTCATGTTCCAAGCCACGTTGTTCTTGTCTAGGAGCTAGGATAAGTGCTTTAGAAAATTCATTAGATAAATGGTTATCAACATCAACAAGTTCATATTCACTATCAGAAGCAAGAGGAGTAACATTTTCATCATGCATAACATTTTTATCTATATCATCATCAAGATTTATAAAAATAGGATCTTTAACTCGCACAGGATCAAGACCATCATGCATCTTATGTTTAGGAGATTTAGGCTCAATATCCGGCTGAGGAGAAAATGGAATAATGCTAGTTGAAGGTGTTTTTGGAGATTGCAAAGTTTGAGAAGCAGCTGCTTGAGCCCTAAGACGACGCTTTCGTCGACGTTCCCGTGTAGAATGATTACGTCTAGTCTTAGTAGGAAGTGTAGAAGATAGAGGAGGAGGAATGTTCTCATCCTTATCGCTTGGATGTTTAGGTTGTGGTCTCTTAGGCTGGATAATAGGAGAAGAAGAAGGTCTCTTCTCTCTATAAAAGGAAGGAGGAGGAACCGCTCCATATAAAGGAGGAATTTTTGGTTTAGGAAGAAGACCAAGTCCATCATGACGAGGAGGTATAGGTCTATTCTTAGAAGATTTATTAGGCATAGACATAGTCGCATCCATAGGGACGGGTTGGGAATCTTCTTGGGGAAAGACATTAGTTTTGTCTTTCAAAGGAAGAATTTCCTTCTCAAGAATGATAGGAATGTCAAGTTTAGGTGCTCTAGGTTCACTTAGAGATAGGATCATATCTGTTTTCCACTTTTGATAAGATTTGAAAAGATGATCACTTCGCGGAGGAAGAGATTGGAATTGTTTAGGCCAAAAGTAATCAATAGGAACACTAGAGGTTCTTTCAGCTGGTTTAAAGAGACTATGATTGACAGTAACAACTTCACCATTGTGGGGAAATTTCAGACACTTATGAATAGGAGAAGCAATAGCTTTCATGGAAGATAGCCAAGGATAGCCAAGCTTCACACGAAATTGTTCGGAAGAAGGAATAATAGCAAAGTTCACATCAAGGGATTTGTTATGGACCTCAATAGGCAATGTAATAGAACCAATTGCAGGAGAAGAAAATGCATCAAATAGTTTCACAATCACATCTGTTTTGTCATAGATCACTTGATTCAATTGCAAAGTAAAAAGAAATTCTTCAGTAATAACATTAACCATGCACGAAGGATCAATAAGCACTCCACGGCAAGGCATATTCTTGACTTTTGAAACTATGTATAAAGGACCATCAAGTGCCCTAATGGTTTCGCTAGAATCAAATGTGATGGAAGGTTCTTTAGGGTTTTCTTGCTGCTCTACAAAGTTAATCACATTCGGAGTCATAGACACAAGACCATCAGATGAGAAAGAGGAATCATTAGCCTCAATCACATTAGAAGTATGAGAAGTATGAGAAGGTAATGGATCAGTAAAAATCTAAAGATTTTGGTTAGGAGGAGCTACAGATGTGTTGCCTTTATCATTCACTCCAGAAACATAAATAGTATTATTATCAATCAAATCCTGAATTTTACCCTTTAAAGAAAAACATTTTTCAGTATCATGACCAGGCTGACGATGAAAGTGACAAAAAGCTTTGTGATCAAAATAAGGTGAAGTAATCTTTGCAGGATCAATTTGTCTTATAGGAGGAAGGGTAAGCACATTTTGTTCCAATAACTTATTCATAATATCATGCAATGATTCATTCAAAGGAGTATACTTTCTTTCTTTCTTGAAAAATTTAGAAATAGGAGGCACACCTGATGCTACATTCACATTGTTGTTGATGATGTTTTCATTGAATTTGATGGAATCTCTATTTGGTTTAAACTTCCCAAATGGTTGTTGACTGCTATCACCCTTATCACTCGGAGCCATAGGATGTGATTGTTCCATTTGACTCACAGTCAGTTGATAATTGTGAAGAGTGGCACACAACTGTTGGAAAGAAGTAAACTCAGAAAACAGAAGTTTGTCTCGAATATCTTTTTGCAAATTAGAAATAAATATTCTTTGAATATCATTGTCAGGCACTGGAAAAGAAATTTGAGCATACAAATGCTTATATCTACCAATGAAATCAGTCACTTTTTCTTTAACACCTTGTTTACAATGCATTAAATCAATCAAAGTAACTTTAGGACTTATATTGTTTTGAAATTGTTGAATGAAAGCATTTGCAAGTTGTTCGAAAGAAGCAATAGAATGAGAAGGCAACGAGCAATACCATTGTAGGGCTTTGTCTCTTAATGTTCTGGTGAATAGTTTTGCAAGCAACCTTTGGTCATAAGCAAAATCAGTACATATTGTTTGAAAAGTCTTAACATGTGTTAGAGGATCTCCTTTACCATTATAAAGTTCCAAATGCGGGATTTCAACATGCTTAGGAGGAATAGCTCGAACAATGTCAAGAGAAAGTGGGCTCGCAACATCAAATGTGGGCACACTAAACTTAGATTGATTCATAGAGGCAATTTGTTGCTGTAAAGAAGAGACAGTTTGTGCAAGATTATTAATGGTAGCTTCAGTCGAAGAGTTCATATTAGGTGTGTTAGATTGAGATGGAGGTGTGATGTTATTGAAAGATGGTAAAGAGTAAGGTGGTGGGACCCTATGATAGTCAACCATAGGGGGTGATTGGATAGGAGGAACACTACAAGGAGGAATGGAATGGTTAAATGAATTGCCCCCTTGCATC
This sequence comes from Cryptomeria japonica, assembly GCF_030272615.1. NCBI lineage: Eukaryota > Viridiplantae > Streptophyta > Pinopsida > Cupressales > Cupressaceae > Cryptomeria > Cryptomeria japonica. Next base: position 588,453,185 of record NC_081405.1, on the reverse strand, counting down.
ATGTTCATTTGTGAAGATGTAATAGGAACACTCATTGAAGGAATGAATGAAGAAGTCGGATTAAATGAAGGAATAGGGTTAATTGAAGAAGAGGGATTGCCCCCATGACTGGTAATCACAGGAGGAATGTCTTGTATAGAGGTAGCCATTATGTTTGATGTAAAGGTAGGTATACTAGCAATAGGAGTTGTCAAAGGAATAGAATCAGCACAACTCTTCATAGGCATCACATTCGAATCCACAATATGTGCAATACCACGCAAAACATCAATTCCATTCTTATCACTTTGAAGCATGCATTTTAGACCCTCAATTAAAGGAAGAGCTTGACTATCGGGATACTCATGAGACATCCATTGGTGAAAATCGTCAAATTGGTTATCCAATTTGGAAAGTTGTTCAACAGAAACTTCATGGGGAGCTTCTTCATCATTAGGAGGATTAGAGGAATTACCCATGTCCTCGTTAAAAAGACTACTCAAATTAGGTTCCATCTCCTCAGTAGTTAAACCTCGGAAAGACTTAATTCTACGGCTTCGTCTAACGGGAATAGTGTAAGTAGGGCTTATTGTTGTAAAACTCATGCACTAGAGAGAGAGAGAAGATTTTGATTTTAGAGGTAGCAATTTTCAGTAAAAACAACCAATCTTCCAGATTTAAGCTGTTAAATGCAATCACAACAATCTCCCGAAATTTCAAAAAAAATGTTCGGGACCGTGGCGCTCGGAGTGCAACACGGTCCTTGCAACTTTTTTCGAAATTTGCAGGGATGAAAGGTATGATGATTTTAGAGCTAATCTGAAAAAATTGAGGGATTTTACGATCTGTAGATAGGCCAAATTAAAGTTGCAAATTCAAAATTGAACCCTATCAAGATTGTCGAAAAATGCAAAATTTGAATTTTGAAAAAGAGAGGGAGACTGAAATTTTGAATTTTATGATTTTAGAAGGAATGTCAAGAGCAATGCAAATTTTGAATTTTGAAAATTGACTCAATTTCACGCAAAATTCAATTTTGAAAGTGGAAATCAAGGTTGTTGTAATTAAGCACTTAATTTCAAAAGCCACAAAATGCAAGAATTTGAATAAAGCACTGAAATTTCGAATGAATAAAAAAACACTTTTCAGATTTAGGACAGTAAGAACACAATTTTGACACAAAATTTCAGTTTCGATAATTTTTGAATGATTAGGAGCCTTAAACCAAGCAATCACAAGACCAACTTTGACTGTAATTTTGAAAGTGTTATAATTGACAAAATCAGCCAAAATTCTGGATTTTAGCAGGAAAATGCAGCAAGATCTCGCTCCCGAAATTTTGGAAAAAATGTCGGGGACGATGGCGCTCGGAGTGCAACACGGTCCTCGCAGCTTTTTTCCAAATTTTCAGGGATGAAAGATATTGTGATTTTATTGCAGAATCCAAAGTTACAGCTGATTTGGAGATGTTTTGATCGGTCAAATTGTCGGACAAAGGTTGAATCAAGAGGGTTTCAAAAATTAGGGTTTTGACTTTTAACCACTTAATTTTTAGAATTAAAGCACAAATATGAATTGATAATTTGTAATAGAAGGACAGATCTGAAACAAGCATTAACATTTAGACATTTCGCAAGTTTAATTACTAAAAAGAAATTTTAGGGTTTTAATGCAATCACCTCTAAAACTTTGCAAAAGATCAAACATGGAAATGTAATCCATTTTTTCAGATCTAAGCATGAAAAATCAGAAAGGATGTTCACGTCGGGTTCACCAAAATGTAAAGCGGAAAATCGCGGTCGAACCCTAGTTGGTCTCCCCTCTTCCAACTCCGAGGAGAGAGAAGGAAGGTTCGCTAGGATTCGATGGGTTTTCACTTAGGGGGAAGACTTTACATTCAAAAGAGGGGTTGAAACTCATAAGATCCAATCCCACACGATGTAAGATTGGATGCTAAATGAATTTCAAGGGTTAGGAAAGCAAGGCTACCCTCTTTTGTAAAGAATGTTGATTAAGGAAATTAAGCTAAGGATGCATAGAAAGTCATAAAGATTCGCTTATAAACTGAGTTCGGGTTATAGGATGAAGTTGCGGACCTGGAATTAGCAGTAAAATGTCGATACGGCGCTATCCTACAAATTTGAGCAAAAGTTGTCAAGATGATGGCGCCCGGCGCCACGGTCCTCCAAAAAATCCGCGAAACGAAGGGGGATCTGTTCGTCTCTGCACAAGGATTCCAGATCTTCAATTTCAGCCGCGTACCTGCAACCTACACACAGAAAAGCGAAGACGATTGGGGGGTTAGGGATTAGGGGTTTGCCTTTAGGTCAAACCCCGGTTTTGGAATTAACCAAGAAGTGAGCAAGAGCTGTAAATGTAAATGACTGTAAAACAAGTACTAATACCTTGTTCTAAGGATGTTTGTATCCTTATGTGTGAAGGTTTAGATGTTGTATGTTGTATGTTGTAGCATGTAGTATGTGATCTCCTCTTCAATGGTTGAATCCTTGTCTTGAATGCAACACTTAGCCTTGAATGGAGAGTTGGAATGATCAATTGCTTGAATGCTTGAATGCTTGAGTATAGTTTCCACGCCTTTTCCATCATATCGAATGAGAGAGGAAAATGTAGTTTATATACTTGTCAATTAGGGCTGATAGACTGATTTTCCCGACCTTAGGCCGACCAGGGAAGTATATTTCCAAATTGCAATCAAAAAGACCCGATACCACTTAGGAGACCGGGCCCAAAATAGGACCCAGGGACCAGGGCGCTAGGCGCCATGGTCCTGGAGGACTAGGGCGCTGGGCGCCTTGGTCCTGAGGGACCAGGGCGCTGGGCACCCTGGTCTTGAGGGACCAGGGCGCTGGGCGCTCTGGTCCCACCTTCGGGACAGCAGGGTGCAAAGGAGGTTCAGGCCAGGGTGCATGAAAAATGCAGTTTTCAGTGTCGTGAGCAAGTTTTGGGGTCTCCATTCAGGTTGCATGTTGCGTCACCATCGTGAAGACCGAAATGCAGTCGAAATTGCAAGTGTCGCAATTTTAGGATGCTACAGTTATTTCTTGAACACATGAATATAGTCATCTTGTTAAAAGTAGTACTTAGGGTCATAAAAGTTTGTAGATATGATTATGGAAAGTATTTTTTTTTAATGTTAATGAAATGAAGTAAGAAAGGAAAGAAACTTGCTAGGTTGCAAATATTGGATTAACTTGTTATAAAGCTTCAAATTTGAACGTATTGAATGGGTGACAAATATTGGATAAAAGTCATAATATCTAAATTGAAAACTAATGGATGAACCTCATTCGGCTACTTACCGTATTAACTTAATAAATGAACATCGTCATGTTAGCTATATTTCCCTAAATTGGATGAATTTATTTAATTGTTTATGTTTTATTCTAAAGCAAATAATCCTCACCAAATTAGTTTTATAATTGGATGAACTCAAATTGGTTATCCACATTATAACCTTAATAAATGATCTTCTTCATAATAGCTATAATCGAACTAACATGGGAGAACTCATTTAGTTGTTTATACCTTAATCATAGCAAATGTATTTCTTCATATTAACTTTATTTTATCTAAAATGAGTGAACTCATTAAGTTAGTTATATTTTAACCCTAATGGATTATCATCACTATGTTACTTAGCTTTTTAATCCTTAACGAATGAATATCACCTTACTAACTATATTTTAATTAAAGGGATGAACTCATGTGGCTATATTACTTTTTCACCTTAATGAATGAACTTCATCTCTTAGTATTATTTTAACTTCAATGAATGAACTCTTTGGCTATTTACATTTCAACCATCTATAAATAAACTTTGATATATTAGTTACATTGTATCTAAAATGGATGGCTCGCCAAGTTAACCATACTTAAACCTTAATGGGTGAATTCTTAAGTTAGCTACATTTTAACTTCCTTGAGCAAATATCCTCATGTTAGTCTCATCTCCAATCATAATAGATGAATGCGTCCTAAATTATTAAATGTCAATTCTTCGAACATATTTCATCCATGTCTAGAGCATTAACTTGTAATTAAGATATTCAACTTAATTGGATCAAATGTCGCGAGTTGAGTTGGGTGTAAGGTTACGTAATCACATTGGGAAACTCCTTAGGTTCGTTTGGTCTTCCACTATTTTATCTAAGCATTAGATAACTCCAATGTATCTTGATGTTGTGTCTTATTATTAACACTCTTATTATTATTATAAAACAATTTATATATATATATATATATATATATATTTATATTTACACTCCATTGAGTGTTTTAGCTTAAACCCTTTGAGGTTTCCTTGTGGGGCATTACACTTGGTATCAGAGCCTATGTTACAACACTGGGATCTCTGGTTTTTCTTGTGCCCTTAGTTGGTGTGAGGTGTATCTACCTTATGTTGTATTCTTGTCCTCCTTGATGTGAGTGTGTGAATGTACAAACCCTAACTTGGGTGTAACAAGTGTGTTCACACCCTATTCTCACCTTCTTGATGTGGGTGTTTTGGAGTGATTGTATATGTTTTGTTACCTATTAATGCCTTGGTCTATGACTTCTCTTATTCTAAAAGAGAATCATATGTACCTTCACTCTTGATTTGTTTTACTTTTTTGACTAATCCATCTGGGTCGGTTGGTATTATCTTGAATCTAAATTTATGATATGTGCTTGTAATGGTTATGATCTATCTTAATGATTGTCCACTTGAAGGACTAGTATGGAAAATATTAATGCTTATTATGTAGTAAATTGAATGATTATGACACTTCCTCCTCTCTCTCTCTAGAGATTAAAATGTAGCTGATATGGGTAATTATCTCTTATTTAAGTTTTCTTATGACAAGAGAAAGGATGATATTTCTTGAGCCCTTGTGTGAGCCTTATAACGCTTATGTGTTTTAGATTGTGAAAGGGGCTTGGTTTGAAATTTAATATTGGTTATTGAGAGAAAAATTGTATGTTTACATTAAGGTTTCTCCATGTGCTTTGTAAGAGTAATATAATTAAAGTCCATCTTAGGTAAGGTGCAGTAATATGCGTATAGTTGATTTTGTGAAAATTGCTTTGTTGTGAAAGAAGTACCAAAAGAGAACATGCTATAGTAGCTTCAAGAGTCTATTGATGTGTTCCTTGAAAGATTATTTTATGTGCATCTTCAAAATAGTTGATTTAGGACCTATTTTAGTAATGCACCATTTAACTTGCTTTGGATATAGATAATTGTCTTATTGTGTTTAGAAAGAGCAAATGAAAGACTTGTTAATTTGTATGCATTAATGTGTAATATCTAGTAGATAGCTCCTCATTTACCTTCTTGTCATATTTTGAATTTTCAATGTTAGGTTTGATGTGTTATTGTATTGTATTACGAATAGTGAGTGTTCTCAAGAAGACTTGTATTACCAAAAAAAAAATTTGTTTGTCTTGAACTCTTGTTCGGAAAATTAGAACATTATATTGCAACAACAATAATTGGAAATGTCATGCTAGGTTGTTTTGGCACCCTCCTAAAAGATAGCAAAATGAAAACCATGCAACTAAAATGATAGACTTATATCTAAGCATATAGAGTGATCTTGTAGATCTTGTGTATTTGTAGGAAAAAAAAAAAAGATGATCTTTCCAACTCTCTTCCTCCTCTTGCCTAAAATATAAGGTTGTTGTTTTTGAAACGCTATTAAGAACGTAGTGATTTAATAAGAATTTTTATAACGCATATGAAATTGTATGTTTGCTTTGGGATTCTAATTGAATGAGGAAAGTTTTCGCCTTGGACAATAAAATTGCATAGTTAGTAATGTGAATGAAAATGCTTAGTGGAATTTGAGAAAGATATCGGAATGACATTATTTCCTTGTGTAAAATTGAATTGTTAAGAATTTCAGTATGTGTATCTAGAGTAAACTTTATTTAGTGATTCATGTGAAAAACATAATTAAAACTTCTCTTAATTAGATGATAGCGTATTGAGAAGTACTCCCTGTAAATGTGATTGAACTAGTAATGGTGCTATTCATTGTGTGTTGTAAGAAACCCGTACTTGCTATGTGTGCCATGGGATGGTGAAGTAATCAACCATGGGGGATATGTTTGCTTATGAGTATGGGAAACCATACCTATTTATGTGATGTTGCATATTTGTTCCCTTACTGAGTGCCAACCCACGGGTTGTTGATAAGTTAGTATGTGAAGGGGTAGTATTAGGAGTCACCATTCCTTGAATAGTATGAACAGTGTAGAGTAATGTCAATGCAAAGTGACTTTAGCTTCCTTATCTCGAGGAAAAATATAGTTATATAATGAAACTATATTATAGGTGTACTCAATACTTTCCCTTGTGATGAACCGATTTATGAGGTTCATGTGTGCTAGTCTAATTCCTATCCCTTATTTTGAGCATATAGATGACAGTTCTTGAGCATATTGATGGATTTTATTAGAGCATCTTTTGCCTTGTCTTCATCAGAGGCATGTTATTTTTTACATGAGCTGCCAATTGACTAGTGCTGGTAGACTTGTGGGTAGACCTTAGCCATGTATACCTCTGGCTTACAGTGAGTATCCTGAGAGGTACGTCACTATGCAGGGTGTGACCTACGTGTGCCCTTATTCATGAGGTACAGTACCATGTGGGATACATCCATTCCATGCCCTTTCCGCTTGGACTATTGCCATGTCGTACCGAGACACAATGCAAGATGTAGTAGACATTGCCATGTGGCCTATCGATAGGTATAGGGTAGAGCCATGCCGCTTGACGATGTGATGCGAGGTGATGTTGAGGTGCACATTGCCATGCCATGCAGATGTGTGACTTGGCCACACCACATGATGAGCTACTGCGATAGCTAGATGATTGTTCCTTCCTTCCTCATTGGTGGCTAGCTGCTAGTCATATAGTAATGTAATGTGCACTTATGATTTTCTTTTATTATTTATTTATTTATTTCCTTGTGGGCCAATGATTTATTTTATTTTGACTTGGAAGGTTTAGCCACAATCTTGCAATCTTTTTTTTACTTGATTTGATGTTGCAATTCTAGAATTATTTTCTTGCCTTACTGTTGGAATTGACGATTATTATCTTTATTCTTCTATACTTTGGTGGCTAAATTGGTTTATCCTTATTTTTTTTGTATGCTGGTCTTGTGTTGCAATGTGAATTCCTCTCCAAGAACATAGGAGATGGTCTTGGATGAGTGTATACGAGGAAGTAGACGTAGGGAACCTTGAAGATGGAGGTATGTGAGGCTGTGAGATAGCTAAGATCCACTACCTACCTATGAGTGGTGACTATCTCTTGGAGGGTAAACACCTTACGCAACAAGGGATATTCACTAGGGTCTTGTATGGAAGGTAGCACCACTATGGTGTACCCTAGCACCATCAAGCCCTTGAGTGAGATGTTGGATATTGATGATCATGTTATTTGTTCTGAGATCAAGCGTAGAGATGTTGATCATGCATGTTACCTTTGACCGAGCATTAGACATGCTCACATGTGGCCTTTTGTGTTGTGCAAATTCTAGTTATGTGGATGGTTATTATGTGTAATCATGGTTTAAATGGTGTTAACTTGTCACCATGTTATGGGACATAGTCATTGGAAAGGTTCTTATATGTCTAGAAAGTGTAAACAATTGAGTTATTTGCGTTGCTCCTAGCTATTGAAATGTTAACTTGGTTGTAGAAATTGATATTTGAAGCTAGTCCTATGGGATAAAGTTTTGCTAAAGGAGGTATGGGTGAAAGAATTGGATCTTGATGGCATGTTTTCTTGTCATGTTTGATAGATGAGTATGGTAATTGTTGTCTATATCTTTTAATTGCTTTAGTTTGGTGTAATGAAAGGAAGGAAAAATTCTAGTTTCTCTACTATGATTATGTGAAAATTCTAGAATATTTTAAGAAGTGTATGATTTTAGATGCATTCTGCTAATGGATAATGACATTCATAGAGGATTTATAAATAATGTTTTAAATTGTTGACAAAATAGTTATTTGTGCAAATTGATAATTGATAATTGAGTTTAAGGGCTAATACGTGTTGTATGACTTCCGCTCAGCCTTGCGACTTCCAGGAGTAAGTCGGAGCCTAGGGGGGGAGAATGTAATGCCCCTACCCTAGTCGGCCTTGTAAAACCGATTTGACCTTGGTTGACTTCCTATGTGGCATTCTTGAATGGTGGATTTACCATTATGTAATGTTGTAGATTAGACTATATGAATATTGTGCGTACATATTATTGTGCTATTGCATCGATTCTTGTGTAAATGTAATTGTTCCCTAATTCTTGTTATAAATCTCAAGCTAACGCCTTCATTGAATATTTATATATATATATATATGTATGCTTGTGTGACTCATCGTTGCAGGAGATTGCAGGTACTATATTGCCTCGATGTGGGGTTCATCTCCTTCAGGATTCACAGGGTTGAGTATACCTCCTTCATCCTTAAAATTTGGATTAGGTGGTCATAAAACTCTTGTCTTGCCTTAGCCATGATCAGGTGAGCGTCGTGTGTGGTCCGTAGGGTTCCTTTGTCATTTGGGTTGCATGTCGAGTGATTGGTGGACTTTCTTGGTTTGTGTGCCTTGCGTGTGGAAAACGGAGTAGGTTACCCTAAGTATTTAATTCAATTTAATGTGTGGATGTAAGCATTAGTAATTGAGAAATTTAAAATAGATAGTTTTCTTTTATATGATTAATCATTAATTTAAGAGATCACTTTATTTATGTTTGTAGCAAGCTTAAGTATGTAATTTGAACTAATGTGTTCATTTACGCATTAGTAGTTGAGAAATCAAAATAAATAGGTTTCTTTTGGGTGATTAAGCATTAATTAAAAGGATCGCTTTATTTATGTTGTAGCGAATTTAATTTAATGGTTAGTTTTAAATAATGAATTTAATTAGTTTATGCATTTAAAAAAAAAAAAGTAGGGGAAATATTTAAAGTTATTTGAAATATAATTAATTTAACCACTTTTGCATTTTGGAAAAGAAAGGGTGAATTTTATTATTTAAAGAAAATCATTTTTTTTATTTGTAAAGTTTGATATAGTGTAAAAGATTGATTTTGGAAATTAATTTAATGTAAATACTTTACCCTTTGCAATAGTTCAAAATATAAATGTTGCCCTAATTAATATTGAGAAATTAAAATTAAGATTAAATAAGAGATAAGTATATTTTAAATATAAAATTGAGTTAAAATAATTTAATAGTTGAAAAGAATTATTATTTCTTTTTATTTTAAAAAGGGCCTAAATTTTGAAATTAGAAATTAGGTCAAAAGGGGTTCCCATTTAACCTAGGTTGAAAATATATTTTTGGGGGGTTGTTGAATTTTTGAAAAAAGAAAAAATATGGGGATGGAGATTTGGGGATTTTGGAAGAATGGATTTTTATACAGCTGCAAGTCGGGCTCTTCTTCAAAATTCTTGCTAGGAATGCTAAAGGAGGTAGGTTTCTTGTTTTTCTTTTATTTCATTGTAAATCAAAAGAAAATGTGTTTGGTTCATCCTCATGAAATTCTGGTTCTTCCATGGATGTTGTTGGGAGTATTTAAAATTGAGTCAAAGTTTGTAGGCCTATCTCAAATTTTTGCTCTGTTTGTCAGAAAGGCACCTAAACGAGTCAGTTTGAAGGGCCTAGTTTGCGAGGGGGTAAAATGGAGCCAGTTGATTTTCAGAGGGTAAGGCTCGGGATTCATACCCCACACCTTTCATTTGGCCTATTCAGTGATGTGCAACTTTCAAAATTCAGTTTGGATAAGTTTATGAGGTACCCGTTTTGAGGGGTGAGCTGGAAGTGCATTTTAGGCACAAATGCAGATTTTATTGAGTAGCCTACTTTGAGCGATTACATCTTTTTCCCTGTTGATCATCATGAAGAAATTCAAAGTGGATTTAATTCTATGTATAAATTTGAGTGAGCTCGCAAATTTTCAAGTCTTAACGAATCCATTTGCTCAGTTTTTGAAGCCGATTCCGTTTGCAGTTTGTGTGTTTTGGCAAGTCCCTGTTTCGACAGCTAGTCGGAGCCCTGTTTCGCACAAGTGTAAAAGTTGCCTCAGTAAGTGTCATGCCATAATGTTTATTCCGGGCTGATTTTGGTATAAATGATGAGCTACGTTTCAAATTTCAAGGCTCTACCAATCCGTTTGATCGGTTTTCAAAAGAGCTCATTTTGCCATCATTTTCAGTTATCCGCACTTCCAGTGTTAGATCAATTAATGTAGCCATTTTGGTGGGCGCGCCATTTGCGTCCTGTCAGTCTGGTGGTTGAACTGAGAATCCAAAGTTTTAGTATGTACTTAAAGGTACCTGTGTTCCAAATTTGAAGGCCTACGGAGGTCGTTTGATATTTTTGAGAAAGGCATCATGTGTTGCCAGAACATTGACTTCATCAGGTCCGCAGTGTCGACAAAGCCAGTTGGCCATTTTCGAAAATTAATATCTCTTCGCTCAGGACTCATCTTGAGAAACCATTTGGTAGATATCATCCTTGTATATCAGAGTACACTCCTGTCAGATGGCGAACTCCAGAAAGGTGTTTTGATAGGTTTGAAAATTACGTCTTCGCGATTAAATGTGAAAATTGTGGCGTAATTGCCTGAAGGTTGTAAAATGCGGATTAATGATCCGAAAATGATGCCGATCATTTCCGGAGGTATGTTTGAGGTCCGTGAAGCATTCCAGGGGTCAGTTGCATGAAAACGAAATTTTTTTTTAGTCGGACCCACTTTGGGGCCCGACCTGGCTCATGCCCGCGGATTGATTTTATTGGCGACTTTGTTAAATAAAAGACTTTTCAGAATATCTAAATGTGGATTTTGATTACGAGGCATGTCAATAGAGTTCAAGATGTTATTATGAACTTCAGGCAATTTCAAATTGGCGAGTTTAGAGCCAAATCCTCCTTCAGCAACAAAGAAGAGACATTAAGAATGCAAATGCACTTGGCAGCCATGGAGTGGAGTATGGTAAAGTTTTTTTTAAACTTCAATAATATTCATATTGGCAAGTGTGTGGCAATGATTAAAAATTTTCTAACATTCAAAGCAAATATAATAGCAAATGGAAATTGCTAGGCATTGCCAAAGACCTCCCTCCCTGTTGTGCATGGTATGGACAAGGATAAAGGTTTAAAAGTTTTCAAATCAATGCTATTAGCAGCAAATGTAGAGTTGCAGCTCCAAGACAAAGCTCCTTTCCTGCATAATTAATGAAATGGGCATTTATAAACCAAGACCAAATGCAGTGAGCAGCAAATGGAGAATATGGAGGATTTTAATTAAACTTCTCAGCAAATGCAATATGGCAAGTGTAAAATTAAATCTCCTTTTGTAGTGTTGAAGATGGAGTTTGGAGGGCTCAAAAACTTCAAACAAAATGAAATGGGCAGTTCATGTGGTATGTGAAGAGGCATTGAAATAACTTTTAAACAATGCAAATGACAATTTCTGCAGTTTCTCCTCCCTCACGTGGTGTTTGGGAAGCCAAAAAAAACAACAGACTTATTCCTCCTTATTTCCCCTCAACGTAATGAGTGGCAAAGATTTCTAAATTATCTCCTTAATAGGGACAAGGTTGCAGTTTGCCAACATGGAAATTGTGAGTTCTTGATAGCACCTCCTGCTAGACAAGGCTCAGCTAATTTGGACTGTGTTGCTGTTGCCTATCGTTTTGGGGAGTTGCCCAAGGATGGAGAAGCTGGAGAAATTTTGGTATCTGCTGATAACCGGACTAGAGAGTCTATGTTGGTTCAAGGGGAAAGCGTACCTAAATCTCATACTCCTGCATTACATACGAAAGGACCACAGCTGATTGTAAAATATGAAGAATTTAGAAGTGCGAGGGTCAGCACAGAAGATGCTTTCTTAAGACCACAGAATTCTCAATCGCTAAGTCGAGGATTGGTGAGTGGTAATGCAACTTGTACAGTTTCAAGGGACTATCGAAGATTTGGTCTGCATAATCTTCACCCTGCAAAGGAGAAAGCTTTGTATGAAAGAATATATTCGTTGCCTAAAGAGCCTCTAAATTTTAAAGAGCGTATGCATAACTCTTCAGCTCAAATACCACTTGAAATTCCCCACTATATGCATAACTCTTCAGGCCAAATACCACTTGAAACTCCCTGCCATTCATCAAGGGAAGTCGAACAAGATAAATTAGGTACAGATCGAGTCAAGGGCAGGTATGAAGTGGATCCTGATTTCTTTAATACACTTCGTCACATGCACAATGGATGGCCTTTTGGCGCTCTTGCGGAGCTCATTGATAATGCTAGGGATGCTAATGCTTCAAAGATGGTCAGTATTGGGCATGGACGGCCCACTAAGGACAACAGGGATTACATTGGAAGATTTGGAGTTGGATTCAAGACAGGAACCATGCAACTTGGAAAGGATGCAATTGTTCTTACTCAATGCAGTGCAACTCGGTCAATAGCTTTTTTGTCACGTTCATACAATGAAAATAAGAAAGATCTAGATATTCCAATTATAACATATCGAAAGGAGGGAGGATGAGAAACTTTCAACCAAATCGCACTGGCAAATGAATCTTCCAGGCAGTCACTCAGAGAGTTCTTAAAAATGAAGCTACAGGCTTAACATCATTATCCCACATGCACTGGGAAGTAGTTACTTTTAATGTTTATAAGAAAAAGCGCACAATAACCTAATGTCTAAGCCTTAAAGGCTTTTGACACAAGGTGCCCATTGGCGCCCAAGGTGGGCCCATGCGTGAGCATGCTTCCCGAGGTGATGGAAAAGTTGACTGGACAAAAATCAAGTGGACCCCACGCAGGCACGCTTCTCGAGGCAGACAGACAAAATTTTGCAGACGACGGCCGGGTTAACGAGTGAGCATGTTCGAGAGAGATCAACGGCTCGCGCTATTTCGCGAAGGAAGATGCACGAAGTTTAAACCCCGCAAAATAGCGAGAGTGAACGAGAGCCATCCACGTGGCACGTAGGTGGCGAGTACAGTCAGCGGTCTAGAAAGCGAGTCTCGGTGAGGTGGCACACAGGTGGCAGTCCAGTGGCGATGACGTGGTGGCCAAGTGGCAGTGACGAAGCAGATGACGAGGTGATGATGAGGTGTCATCCCAGGTGGTGTCCGGTCAACCCCATCGACCAATCAGATCCTGCCACGTGGCAAGGTGTCAGAGCACAAATGGAGGCAAAAATTTAAATTTAAAATTGTTTATTATATAGTTTATATTATATTAATAAATGAAAAATTTAAATGTTCGAGCATATTGGGGAATTAATTCGTCCAGGACTCAATTTTTGGCCAAGGTATAAAGTGTTATATATTTTCGGAAAGCTCTTGGAGCGAGGAATCCGATTATGAAGTTAATTTGGAAAAATGTGGGATATTTTAGAAGAAGTTTTCACGGGAACAAAATTCAGTTAGAGAGGAGAGACACTTGGCAATTTTCAGTTGTGGATTTGTTTTTCTTCCCTCCTCTTTTTATTCCCCATTCTTCTCAGTTGTAAGGGTTCCCAGAATTCTGTGAGGAAGTGCTCCAGTTTTCATGGCTTCCATTTTCTGAAATTCTTGACCCAAACTTGTAAAGTTCTATGGATCTATTCAGGGTATAGAGGCTACATTGCAGGATGACAGATTGTTTTCTAGTTGCAGGTCTTACTTGTGTCAGGCATGAGTAAATTTCCCATGATATTGTCTTTGTGATATGTTTTTTCATTATTATGAATTCAATCCTCAAGGAGGATGAAATTTGTCATCTCAAGGAGATTGTGTGACTGTTGTAGGTATCCTTCAAGGAAGGTTTTAAATTCTATAGTCAGTCATAAATGATGAAATATATTTCCAGATCTGATAAAATTGTGAATGAATCAAATAGTGCATTAATATAAGGTATTGATGCATGAATATCTTGTTTAAGGAAAATAAGCTTGCATCTATGATTCATATTTGTAGTTATGTCTGTGACTCTGTTGCCCAATGAACAAGGCACTGGTCTTGCAAGTTTGGGGATGTTTTCAGATATACATTTTAAAAGATAAATCTATTTTCCCTTCATGTTTAGGGGTGTTTGTGTTCCATTCTTTCCAATCTCTGTTTCATCCTATTGTTTATACAGATCTAGCCAATCTGTAATGTTTCCTAACCTGTTGAGCTTGTGAAATGATCTATCTGCTTAATGTTGATGCAGTTACGTGTCTGTAATTGTTGTATTTAGTGCATCAAGAGGGTGTCCCCCCCTAGGTCTAGCAAAACCTGAAGTGCAGGAGGATCAATTAGGATCCTATGTTATGTTGTCCAAGCCCTGATGTGTTGTGTAGACTGAAATTGGCCATTTCATAGAAAGATTTTCAGGTGTTCTTGGGTTATCACTTTTGGTGAACAACAGATGTTCTTAAAATTTTGAGTTCTAGTTTTAAAAATATTGGTGGATATTGGATCAAGAATGTTTATATGGTTTGTGATTTAGCAAATCTTGCCCATTTGAAAGTTATTGGGTTTTTGGGAAAATCATGAACTTGCTGGGAAAATTTCCCCATTTGGTTGTTTTGAACATTCTGGAAAAAAAACAATAAATAAATAAATATACATATTTGTGGCTGTGACTGAGATTTGGTTTTTAGATGGATATTATTCCAGTTTATTTTGGGTATTGATCTTAAATAAGATCTTATGTTTTATTTTATTAAATCGAAATGCTTTAATTTAGAAAATCCAAAAACATTGGTTTTATAAAATCAAAATTTAAGAAAGAAAAATAAATAAATTAATAAATAAAAGTATTGGGGTTAGGGTTCGACAGGCGGAGGAGCCAAAGCTTGGCTCGCATTGCCACCCCCTTTCCCCCCCTTTTTTTTCCCTTCCTTCCGCGAGGGTTCCGCAAGGGTCCCGCGTCGCGGAGGCCGTAGGGACCTGCGTCTGCGGCGGCCGTAGGGTTTCCCTGCGTCTGCAGTGGCCATAGGAGCCTCTGCGCCCGCGGTGGCGGCCATGGGGGGGGGTTGTGGCCCTCTTCCGTGAAGGGAGGTGGGTCCCACAGTGACTCCTCGTGACTTCTCTTTGTCTCTTTTTTTAAAAAAAAAGTTTTTAATTTATATTTTCTTTTAAAGAAAATTTAACGATGATTTTTGCATAAATTAATTTTTGTTTTAAAAAAAAAAGTTCATATTATTTTGTTTACTGATTAAATATAATTATTAAATAGTTTATTAACAAGGGTTAATAAACATAGACTTTTTAATATTAAGTTTGAAATCTATGATTTTATTCAGTTCGTTTATTAATATATATATATATATATATATTAAGGAGATTAATATATATATATATATTAATAATAATAATTAAATGAAAATCGTGTATTATCAAATTATTAATTGATTATATTTTATTATCCATGGGCTAATAATTATATAATGATTAATATTGAAGTTGGGAACCTGTTTAAATGAGGGAAGACTCTTTTGGAAATAGATAAAATAACTCGCTTTTATCGGAGAATTATGAAATAAATCACATTGATTATTTGAAGATGTTTAAATTCATATATTATCCAAAGTGCATATTAGTTTTGGATTTAGATGTTATAGGACATATGGGATATTTATAAAGGGATTACTAAAGTATAGGAGTAAATGGAAAATGGGATATTTAACATTGGTCATTCTAAAAACTCAAATGATATGCTATTGAAATATCAGAAAATTAATAATTCATTGATTTGAACATGGATAAGTTAATGATAACCTCATTAGAAAAATAAATGGTTTAGTTACGCCTCCTTCGGTTTGGTGACATAGACAAGAGGAAATATGGCAAGATCAAATTTATGTATTTATTGACTGAAGTGGTCGTTGTATAGTGGTTGTTTTCCCCTAAATGGCAGAGATGTAATAGACTTGAAACTTATGTAATCCTAACTATATTAAATGCCAGAGGGGTCTTGTAGTTGAGCAGACCCGTAGATGTGGCCCTCTATGGGTGAACTCTGAGATCATATCTGTGTTATGTGATGCTTTTGTTTTCTCCTATTTCATACTTAGAGCTAGCATCTATGGTTGCATTTTGTATGTGTATAATGAGAATTTAATGAAGTTACTTCTTGAGCGCATGAATATAGTCATCTTGTTAAAAGTAGTAATTAGGGTCATAAAAGTTTGTAGATATGATTATGGAAAGTATTTTTTTTTAATGTTAATGAAAAGAAGTAAGCATGGAAAGAAACTTGCTAGGTTGCAAATATTGGATTAACTTGTTATAAAGCTTCAAATTTGATCGTATTGAATGGGTGACAAATATTGGATTAAAGTCATAATATCTAAATTGAAAACTAATGGATGAACCTCATTCAGCTACTTACCGTATTAACTTAATAAATGAACATCGTCATGTTAGCTATATTTCCCTAAATTGGATGAATTTATTTAATTGTTTACGTTTTATTCTAAAGCAAATAATCCTCACCAAATTAGTTTTATAATTGGATGAACTCAAATTGGCTATCCACATTATAACCTTAATAAATGAACTTCTTCATAATAGGTATAATTGATCTAACATGGGAGAACTCATTTAGGTGTTTATACCTTAATCATAGCAAATGTATTTCTTCATATTAACTTTATTTTATCTAAAATGAGTGAACTCATTAAGTTAGTTATATTTTACCCCTAATGGATGATCGTCACTATGTTACTTAGCTTTTTAATCCTTAACGAATGAATATCACCTTGCTAACTATATTTTAATTAAAGGGATGAACTCATGTGGCTATATTACTTTTTCACCTTAATGAATGAACTTCATCTCTTAGTATTATTTTAACTTCAATGAATGAACTCTTTGGCTATTTACATTTCAACCATCTATAAATAAACTTTGATATATTAGTTACATTTTATCTGAAATGGATGGCTCGCCAAGTTAACCATACTTAAACCTTAATGGGTGAATTCTTAAGTTAGCTACATTTAAACTTCATTGAGTAAATATCCTCATGTTAGTCTCATCTCCAATCATAATAGATGAACGCATCCTAAATTATAAAATGTCAATTCTTCAAACATATTTCATCCATGTCTAAAGCATTAACTTGTAATTAAGATATCCAACTTAATTGGATCAAATGTCACGAGTTGAGTTAGGTGTAAGGTTATGTAATCATGTTGGGAAACTCCTTAGGTTCATTTAGTCTTCCGCTATGTTATCTAAGCATTAGATAACTCCAATGTATCTTGATGTTGTGTCTTATTATTAACACTCTTATTATTATTATAAAACTATTTAAAAAAATAAAAATATTTACACTCCATTGAGTGTTTTAGCTTAAACCCTTTGGGGTTTCCTCGCAGGGCATTACACTTTACTAGTGGATCTTATAGTAGGTATAGACACAATCCACTTAGTGAAGTAATCAGTGGCCACTATGAGCCATTTGTGACCTCTTCCCGACTTCTCAACTATTTCCCCATTAAAAGCAATGCCCCACTGGACAAAAGGGGCTTCCACTTTAACTAGGTTAAGGGTTAAAGCTCCTTCGTACTTGTACTTGGAAGAATTTTTTTGGCATGGGTCACACCTCCGGACATGCTCATGGGTATCTTTGAACAAAGTAGGCCAATAGTATCTCCCAGACTATCTTGCCAGCTATGGTCTTAGCAGAGTAGTGGCCTCCACATACTCCATTATGCATTTTAGTTAGCATCCTTCTAGCTTGGGATTTATCTAAGCACATCAACAATTCCCCATTTCTATTTTGCCAATATAAATCACCTTGAATAAGGACATACTTTTGAGACTTCAGCTTCAATGTCCTTTGGTTAGGAGTCATTCCTTCCAAGTGTGTTGCATCCTTCAGAAAATGTACTATTTCTGAGTACCAGGGTTGTGTCTCAATACTTGTGACCATGATATTCTCAATTTAAACATTTTTAACTTCAACATCAAGGAGATTTGATTCAACCATCAACATAGCAAGACCTAACCCTCTTACTAATTTAGTAATCTTGATTTCTAGATCAAACTCTTGAATCCAAGTTATCCATTTGCACCTTTTGTCAATGACCTCAGATTGAGATAAGATGCCCTTGACAACTGCATGAGGGACGTAAGCAACTATTTGTGCATTCAAAAGATATGGCCTAAATGCTTTTATATCTTTAACCAAAGCATATCTTGCTTCTCCATGATTTCATATTTCAACTCTGTAGCTTGTAGAGATTTGTAATAAAAAGCAATAGGGTGTTCATATCCCTCAACATCATTTTGAAGAAGGACTGCAACCATTGTATGATAAGAAGCAAAAGAGAACAATGAAAAGGGCTTACTGTAATCAGGGGACTTCAACACTGGTGCCTCTTGAATAGCCTTTTTAATTTTACCAAAAGCCTTTGCAGCTTCTTTATCCCAGTAATACTTTGCATCTTTCTTAAGAAACTTAACAATAGGTTTGACTATTTTAGCAAAGTTAGCAATGAATCATCTAACAAAATTTACCTTGCCTAAGAAAGATTGAATACATTTGACATTCTTTGGCTTAGGTACATTGTTTATAGCTTCAATTCTTTCAGGGTCTATTCTAACCCCTTCCTTGGAGACAATATGCCCAAGCAACTTCCCTTCAGTAACTGCAAAATGACACTTTTTTGGATTTAAGGAAACACCAAACTCCAGAGCTTTGTTGAAAACCTTTTCCAGGTGTGCGCAGTGGTCATCTCCCCTTTCAGAGAAACATGTTAAATCATTCTAGTATACAACCCTGATGATGTTGATAAATTCCTTGAAAGCTACATCTACTACTCTCTGAAAAGTAGCTCGAACATTCTTTAAACCAAATGGCATCCTTACATATACATATGTCCCCCAAGGGGTGGTAAAAGTAATCTTGAACTATTAAGACTCTTTCACCAATACTTGATTATATCCTGAGAACCCATCCATCATGGACAACAAATCACACCTAGTTATTCTTTGCAACAATGTCTCCATATTGGGTGAAGAATAATTGTCTTTCAAAGAAGAAACATTCAAATTCTTGAAATCAACACAAAGCCTTATGTCCCCATTCTTCTTTCTAACTGGAACTAAATTAGACACCCATGAAGAATGTCTTATAGGTTTAATGATCCCACCTTCCCTCAACTTGGTTAATTCTTGTTGCATTTTGGTTTCCAAAAGGGGGTTGATAGGTCTTTGCTTTTGCCGAAAAGGCTTAGCATCTGGATGCAAAGGGATGTCATGTTGAAATAGATCTTGTCTATACACCTTTAGGTCCTCATAAGACCAAGAAAAAACATGTTTATACTTTCTCAATAATTTAATGAGGTTGGCCTTAATGTGAGGAGCCAATTTCTTCCCAATATAAACCAACTGAGGGGATGATTATGTCCCTAAATTCATTTCCTCCATTTCTTCTAATTTGGTGGTTGATCATTGATGCAAATGGCTATCACTGTGACTAAACATACCTTCCAATTCTACCAATCCTCTAGGGATTTCATTAGTTTCCAACTAAACCATGTCATTACCAAACACTGTTTCTCTATCTTCCACTACTTCTACTAATGCATTGCAATTAATTTTCTATCCATCATAATCATCAATGCACTGTATGAATATAAGAATATCTTCATCATCGACAAACACTTGCCAGTTATATATATTATCAAGAATAGAAGGCCTAGCTTTTATCTCAATTGTAGACACACCAGTTAATGTTACATCATCATTATTTAATGCAACATTAGCTAAGAAATCAGCCATGATTTTCTTTGATCTTTCTATCCAGTTAATAGAAAATACACAAAAATGCTCAATCACATCCCAAACAACATGTTTATATTTTTTCAAATGATCATTTTTGGATGTATATTTAGACCTTATCTAAGAAACCACCAACTCTAAATCCCCAAATACTCTTAACAACTGAATTCCATGCTTCTTAGAAACTTCAAGCCCCAATAAAAAAGCTTCATATTTAGCAGTGTTATTTGTACACTGGATATTTGAAAGTCATACCTAATGGGGACACAAAAAGAACTCCTACTCCAGATCCTTCCTTAGATAAAGCTCCCTCAAAGTACATATGCCATAAACCTTGTTGCTGAGATTCCAATTCATTAACAATAGGATCCATATTTTTCAAATGAGGTAGAATTGGTTGTCCTCTGAAGTTATCAAGATCCACATCAATCATACAATTCAACATATTAGGGTCTATCTTCTCAATTACCCTAGGAGCATGTGTCTCTCTATATAACTTAACCTGGCTTCCATTTATTGGGATTGTAGCATATGAAAGATCTAACTAAACATTTCCCCCCATTGTTGCAGCCCATTGTCTAGATAATAGCATGCCATAATTAGGTTTTGTATCAGTTACTATGACATCCATCTTATATGTTTCTTTAGGAAATGCTGCTATCTTTACCTCCACATCTTTCATTGTACCTACCACAGGTACTTCTCTATTATCCATAGCATAGCACTTCCCATAAACAATACTTATTGATAATCACAACTCCTTCATGACACCATATGGCATTACATTTGCAGCACCACCAGAGTCTATCATACAATTTTTAATTAACCTGTTATTCACTAACAAAGTTACATAAAAAGGATCAACCTATGAAGGTTCTTGTGTAATAGTAGTTTCCACATATATCTTTGGAGTTTGCAACTCATGATCCTTTTCATCTTTCATGGTATTTGTAGGCAAAACTGCACTATTATTTGATATATTAGAAAATAAAGAGAGAGCAGCTTCTCTATGATCCTTTATTTTCAGCAGTTCTACCACTGGGACTGTAACTTTCATTTGGGTCAGAGCCTAAGTCATATCAAAAGTGGAACTGTTAATTGGCTCCGTATTTATTTTGGCTTTTTTGCATTGGGCTAACTTGTCTTTTTTTTTATAGCAGTCCCTTGTAAATCACTAGTAGTATTATTATCTGCACTTTTGGCTACATCTTTGGATTGGTCACCTTTTGTATGATAGTCTTGAGGAAAAGCGTTATTGCTTGCTATCTTTTTCTGAGATACTTCTTTCATAAACAAGGAGCCAGGTTCACCTTGATCTCCATCCCTTTTACTACTTCTCAGATTGTAGTTGTGCTTGGCTTTGGCTATAGCAGCCTTGGTAAGTTTTTTTACCTCTTCATCACTAGGTCTTCTGAGATGAACTTATTCATCTTCAATGGTTACCACATTTAAAGTAGGATGCCAATCAATTTTTAGCTGCCCTTGGTAACATTCACTATAACTTAGTGTATCATACTCACTGGATTCACTTTGTGAAGACTAATTATCACTTTCAACAATGGTGTTAAACATGTTAATATGAGGCTCACTCTCCTTTCTCATGGATTCATCAAGAGCTTCAGCCACAACACACTGATGGGGAGAATGTGGCCAATCACATGCCATGCACCAAGGAGTATTTTCCATATTGTGTACATTTCCTTCTTTTAAAGGATATGGGGTGTCTTGGTTCTATGTGTTCTTTGACTCATCATGCTAGGGTTTGCCATCCTTCCAAGTGGTATTGTATGGCATATTATGTAATCTGGGAGGCCTATCTTGCCAATTATAGTGAGGTTTGTCATTCTTAGTTACCTTAGCAGTAAGATCTTTCATAGCAGTCATTATTTTTTCTATTTTGTCTTCTTCCTTGGCAACTTTATTAGGTTGTTGTTTTGATTCTTGCCACAGTCTACCATCAGTCCTCCTTACCACTTTTCCAGATGCTTTCCTATTACTTTCTACATTTATGACAATTCTAAAAGTATCTCTCAGACTATGTGGGTTTTTATCCCTCAGAATGTAGGCCATTTTAGAATCAAAAGAATTATAGTAAGTGTTCAAACACATATTATCATCTAATCTCATCACTTGGTAGAGCTTATGCATAGCTTTCTAAAACCTAGGATTGAAGTCTATGACAATTTCATTATCGGAATTCCTGATATTATTGAACTCATTGAGCATAAAGCTCACATTTGTTTTATCAACATATTGCTCTTGAAAGTAATTCTCAAATTCCTCCCAAGAACAAATTCTATTCATGGGCAGACCTCTGTACCAATCCCTTGCATCATCCACCAAGGATTGTACAAATAATTTCATGATGACATCTTCATCTACAATCTCATAATTATTTACCAGGTCACCAAAAGATTTTAAGTTCTCTTCTACACTTATAGCATTATTGCCAACAAATTTGTGGAGCATATCCCTCAATTCAGTAGGAACATGACTAGGGTACCCTGGGATTCCCCAAAGAAAAGTTGTCTATACAACTCTAGATTAATGGGTCTTCTCTAGAACTGGTTCCTAGTAGGGTTATTACCCATGTTCATTCTCACATTAAGACCATGAGTTGGAGGGACTTGGTTACTTTGATTGGTAGTAGGGACTTGATTAACTGGAACAGTACTCATAGGCAGGGTTGACTGAATTTTGACTCAAGGGAATGAGACATGCTGAGGTGGAAGCTTATTTGGGTCAGTAGAAGGAAATATTGTGGGAGAAGCCTATAGATAATTAATTTTTCTTTTAACCTCTTTATTGGCTACTTCTAACTTAGCTCTCTCCAATTCCCTTTGCAGATCTTCCTTTTCTTTCCTCATCCTTTCTATCTCTATCTCATGTGAAGACAACCGATGAGAGATCTCTTCTGTAGTCTTAGATCTAGACCCAGTTTCCATGCACATTTGTTTTCCTTTGTCAATATTAGTCCTAAGAGGTTGTGGATCACTAAGAACCTCCCTACTAGGTTGCACAACAAACTTGTGTGTAGGCTTAGTCTTGACAGTCAAATTTTCTTTGATAACTGGACCCTCTTCCTCACTCTTAGTTTCCTCTTGAGTGAACAATTCAAGATCACAAATTTGCCTTAGAAGCCTATCTCTCTTAATCAATTTTGCCTTAATTTCCTTCTCCTTGTTTCTTTTTGTGTCCTTAGAGAAATCAATTGATGAACTTTTCTATTGAGAGCCTCAATTTCCTAGGATACTTCATCTTCATCAAGAAAAACCTCATCAGAATTTGACACATTGACCTGACCAATATCAATCAAATTAATATTCCCATCTACAGTTCTTGGTACAGAATCCATCTTAACATTAGAACTATTTATGTCCTTCCCATACAAGATAACATGAGAAATCTTCTGATTCAAGACTTGGACATCTTCATTATTACCAAATAAACTAGAATGAAAACCTAGAATGTCTTGCTCAGATTCATGGGAAGAAGAATTTGAATTTGCATATATGGGTCTTTCAGATGACTTACCCATGTGACAACTTTTCTATATCTAGGCAGCATTAGATGGCTCATGTGCAACTGATTTTTTCTAGCCTTTTTGGGCTTGCTCAGGCAACCCCCCTTGCAACATCTCTTAAGGATTTCTCCTCATGAATGATCCAGTGTTCTTTCCTCTCCGCATTATATTCATTTTCCTTAAGATGAATTATGCTTATTCAAGACCATTGGTTTTTTCTTGTCAGAGTCGCCACCCAAAACTATGGGAAAATAAGGAATTAAGCTTGGCATATCACTCATAGAAAACAATAGAACAAGAAATTCTTCAAAGATAAAATAACAAAGATCTGAAGTAAAATGGATAGTTATAAGGACCGAATACACACAATATCGAAATGATTTTCAGCTAATATAAGCACCAATCTGTAGCATAGATTCACACTATAATTGTCCCCAACAGTCACCACTTTTCTTGTTCTCAAATTATGATTTCCCTATCCCCTCTATAATAAAATTCAAAAGCCTTTGTTGCATGTGGAGAGAAAGACAAGAAAATCAAAACCCAGAATAACATATAACAAGGTTTATGCAAAACCTTCTACACTTGAAGCTTGTCATAAGCTTAGGTGGGTATACCTCTCGTGAATACTTTCACAATTTTAATATATGATCCACAGTAAACTAGTGTTAGAAACCTATGAACCTCATCACCTCAATAATACTAAAAAGAAAATATGTATTCATTTTTAGTCTTGACCCCAAGGAAGATAGAAGAACTCCATAAACAATATAAATGCCTATTCCGGGCTATAGAGTCAGACAAACTAAAGAAGAATTCCAAATCTAAGCATTCATATACATTTAATTACTTTGACTTTATTAACCTAATATATGCCTGACATATACATAAGTATTTTCTTTATTCTAAACCTAGTCATCAAATTCAAGCAGAAAACAATTGATTTACTAACAGATAGGTCTCGCATATATTTAATCCCCCTCCTTGAGAGAAAAACCTAAAACATATCTAGAAGATTGCCTTGCAAACCCTATTCAATCAAATAACCCTAGATTATTTAAAAGAAACTAGTAAATCGATGAATGCACACAAGAAGACAATGATGATTTAGGCTCAAAATGCTTTGATCTATATATTAATATTCATTTTGAAAATCTTACATAACTCAAGTTAATTTTTGAAAAGAACTAGAAAACCTTAGATATATTTTAGCAGAGTTTCTTTACAAATTTGTGTGATATCCTTTCCTAAAGTCATGGTATCCATTTATAATGATATGGATGCAAAACAAGCTTTAGACTTTTCTAGGAATATTTTGTTACAACCGTGATTCCCTCTGAAAAGAGGTTACAATCATTTTCATTCCTAACCTCTTGAGGTTTATTATATTGCTGCAAAATCACCTAACTATTCTTGAACTTCCGCTTCTTGCACCGCATACATGTTTTTCCACTCTTGGAACATGTCATCACCAGGCCAAGAGAAGTTAAAAATTTTCTTCTTCAACTTATTCAATCTTTTCCATGTGTTTCTTAATTGCTTAACCTTTGTCTCGAAAAAACTATAATGTGACTTCATCTTCTCAATTTCTTCAATTGTCCGAAATAAATAAAGATGTGTCATTTGAATTGATGAATTCATTTATCCATTGAGACAATTTATGTCCTAGCTCATCTAGCCATAATTTTTCTTCTTTTAACTCACTTGTGCTGACAAAACCTCTAGGAAATATTTAAAATTTCTAGTTAGCATTTTCTTTTCTGTATAGGTTGGCCTTTCTCTCTAAGCCATCTCTTCCTTCTGCTAACATAGACATACCTTTAACGAACTCACATGTGGATTTAATATTGGTATCATCCTCTACCTCTTCATAATATGAACACATAAGTTCCAAATTTTCTTCCCTTGCCATCCAGTTATTCAAAATTGACTCTAGAGTAGCCTTGTCTTCCTTCAAATCATTCAGCATGCTTAAAAATCTTTTCATATATTTGTACACAATAGAAGCTCCTACCATGTCAGCAAACTTCAAAATTGTGCCTCTGACCTCTTCCTCATACTTACTTGCAAACAAGACCTAAGCCTGCTTCAACTTTTGAACTTCATCTTGTATGGTCTCAGCTGATTGTAAACCAGAAGTCATAAGAGAAGGGGGAAATTCGATAATTGTACTGGTGGATGGAAGTTTCACTGCAAAAGAGGCAATCATTAAAGTAGAAGATTCACCTCTCTCGTATTGCCCTACTAATCGATTCTTCAACTTGGCAATGGTAGTATCCCTATTGGCTATCTCCGCTTTGACCTCATTATAAGCCTTTAGAGTCTTCTCTAGTTTTACCTGGAGATCAACTTTTTCCTTGGCTTCCTTCTTGGCTACTGCCACACCAAATTTTGCTAATTCCAAAACTGTGCTAGCAGCCTCTACTACCCCTGTGTCTTGCACTCTCTTCACAATCATACCTCCAAGATAGCTGGACTCTAAGGTGTCCTTCTTTCTGCTCTCATCCCTCCTTAGAGACCACATAACCAAAGCAACATGGTCCTTGCTAAATGTCACTCCTGCCAAGGGTTTTGTTTCTTTCGTTACTTCTTAAAGCACTAGAGCATCTGCTATATCCCACTCAGGAAGAATTAATACACTAGCTTTTGCTACCATTTCTCTTCCCTTCTAAGGAGTAATGCCTTTCAATTTTGTCATCATTTCTTGTTTCATTTCTTCCTCCACTATAGATGTATCTTTGTGGGGTTGTTCACTTTTCTTCTTCTCACATTTTGCTTTAGATTGTTCTATATTTTGCCTCCAAACAAATTGCATGAAAGATCCTATTGTAACAAAATTATTATCAGCCAGAAATTCCTCACTGGTTGATGACAGGGTCTAACTCTTTGCCTTTAAACTCCTCTGCAATCAAGTCCATTTCAGCATTTGGTGGTTCTTCAGGCATACCTTCTTGTACTTCTTCATAAGTACAAGCAATCTCCCCAAGACTTCCTAGCTGCAATAATTGCTCAACCACTGCATGTTCATCTCTCACATGGATTGGGGATTGGGATGGAGAATATAAAGGCTCACCTGTTTGTACCTCTTTTCCTACCCTTTTCCTTTTAGGGGAATCTTGGATTTCCAGTACATCTTCTATTGCTCTTTTCCCTTTTGAGGTTTAAGGCTCACGCTTGACTGGCACTAGCACACTTTATTTTGGCCTCTTGTGCATCACATATTCACCTAGAGGGATGGCCTTAGCAAAGGCAGGCTTGGCTAGAACCAACTTAGCCTTTTCAGGGTCATTTTTCAATATAGCTTCCCTCTTCTCCTTTAAGGTTTGCATTAAATCTTCAAAATAAAGTATCAAGAGTTTAGCCTTTTCCTCAAAGAGAGTAAAACTAGACAAAGGATCATAACCACTATCAAATTGGTGGATAAAGTCCAGAGCCCTTTTATATGCTATCCATTTTTCCTCTTTCAATTCTTGTTCATCTAAATTGAATTCATTTCTGATCAAATCCTCAGGAAAATGGAGCTGGTGTACTCTACCTTTACATATGGCTCTCTTCTTGAACATGCCATAAAAGAAATCCTCTGGATCAACAAATCTGGCCACTGCAGTAGACAACCTATAGGGTTGAAATAAATCATCAAAATGTGTCCAACCACCCTTAGTGATTACAAACTGATGAGCTATGGTGATAGTTGGAAAAATTGTTCCTTTCCCCCTATTTGTCATTTCTGCTTCTTGCAAACCTCCGATTTGCCTCAGAACCTCTCCACTTTCTATCTTCAAAGGGACTTGATAGGGGAGAAAATATGGAGTTCCTCTAAAACCATAAACTCTGAACACAGTAGAGACAAGGTACAAATATATATCACCCCAGTTGTGAATAATTTTAATATTTTCAGCAAATTCTTTAGGCCCAAGGAACTCAAGGAGATCTTTAGGAATTCTAGGGTTCTATGGGCACAAGAGTATCCTAAGCCTAGATGAAAAAAATCTATCAAACTTCAAGTAGCTCGCATCTTCTCTATCCCAAGACAAAATTGTGCTCCACAATTGAATGGGCATCTCCTCACCATCCTTTTCCTTAATCAGGTCTATTTCATTAGCAAAGTTGTTAGCACCTTTGAATAAAAACATGTACATAAGAAGAGAATACCATCCAAAAGGTCTATCCACCTTAATATTTTTATCCCTATCAATCCTTCATGATGGCATCAGTGAGATCAAGTGCAAAATCAAAAGTTACAGCCAGAGATGGGTTCAAAATTAGTGCTATCATGAGCATATAGTGGGTTGGCATAGTGGTTTCTGCATCCTCCCCAAAAATATGACACAAGGACCAATACATCCCTTTAGCCCTCAAATTAAATACATTTAGAGAGAAAGGTTCCATGGTGCTAGGGATTACAATAGTCAGTCCTCCTATTTTGACAAAAAATTCTTTCAGAGGCCCACTTTTGAGGTGATCTCTCTGAGCATTATAAACCATTGCAAGTTTTACAAAATTGATCAGCTCTAAATAATTTGACACCTCACTAAGTTTGAACACTTTCTTAAACTAATCATCATTTAGCTCAATTAAAGACCCCCCATTTACATTTCTCACACATGTGGTAATAAGATCATAGTTATTTGTAGTCTGGTTTAATAGGTCCACATCCATGAAAACCCTAGGGACTATGAGCTTTTGAACATCTAACTCCCATATACTATTCATTAGACAAGGGGAATTTCTCTCGCCAAGTCATACTTTGAAAAGTCCCAAACCTGATATTCCTATCTGAGAATCCCTTAACTAATTCCCTTTGTCATACAAACCATCACCAATTCTCAGGTGGGGAGCTTTGGGCACCAATTCTTTCATCTTAGCTGCGGCAATAGTAGACATAGTTAACTACTCTAAAATGTCATCACAAATAGTTGTCTCCTAGTATTTAAATTTCCCTATGAAATCTCTTCGTGGTGCTATCTCGGAATTATAGTTATTTTAATTAAAACTTAGATAGACTTCTGAGAAATCAAGCACCGAGTGATACTAATTTAAACTGTAATTGTCAAGCAATATGCATAAACTTACTTGTTGCCTAAAGAAATTTTCTCTTTTCATTCGTTCCTCTGTAAGACTCTTTGAATTGATGCTGAAGTCTCAACTGATGTGAAGTATTAAGGCAACTGAGCACTGATTAGAAACAATTAAACCACATGCTTCAGCAATCAATTCATAATTAAATTAAAAAAAATGGCTCAAACGGACAACAAAGAATTTTCTAACTGTCTTGCCTTTTCACTGCTTCGTGAAAGATAAAAACCTCGCATCTTTTCATTGTGAAACAATGCCATCCGTCGGATCCTGAAAGATGTGCACGTTCTTTACCATACCTGAGTCATCCTGCTTAGAAATGGGCCCAGCCTTCCTTTCGCTACTTTGCAAAGGATAAAAATCTTGCATCTTTTCCATGCGAAACAATGCCACCTGTCGGATCATCCACTATCTGCTCGACTGTTACTCTTCACAGTGACTGCTTGTCTATTCAACTAATTGTGATTGCCATCGCTAGTGGTTCTTCGCTATTTCGCAAAGGTTAATCACCATGTTACTTTGGGCAGTGAAACAACGTGCATCCTTTGATCAATTTTGAGATGCGCGACCTTTAACTCCTTTAACCTTCAAAGTGGGCCCCACTAAGTGGAATCCACTTGTCCTATAGATTTCCAAAAAATATCCCCCATGTTTTGACCATTCATTCACTCAAGAACTCTGTCGGTCTCCACATCTAAACCACCATGTGTCCTATTTAGCTATGGATTTCATCAATATTGCCGCTTAATCAAATGGGCCACTCATGATCCATTTAGAGCCATGTGTCCTACTGATAGATCACCTTTCACCTCAACCAGATACCCAGCTATATTGCCACCTCATCCGCCATGTAACAGCAAGCTCCCTTGCACTACTTCGTAAAGAGTAAATTTAGTGTTACTTCGCATTGTGAAACAATGCGCACTATTAGATCTTCTTGGAGATGCATTTTCTTTACCTTGCAAGCCACCCTTTCACCGGGCCCACTTCCTTTTCGCTACTTTGGGAAAGATAAACTTTGCGCATCTTTACCATGCGAAATAGCACCAACTGCTAGATCTTGTTAGAAATGTTCGGTCTTTAACCAGGGGATCCACTTACCTTTGGGGCCTGCCATCCTTTTGCTATTTCATGAAGGATAAAAATTACTCATCTTTTCATCATGAAGCAACATGGACCATTGGATCAACTAGAAGATGCTTGGCCTTTAGCCTTCCCGGTGACTGATTTGCTTAGGACTGCCACATTTTTCACTATTTCATGAAGCATAAACTTCATGCATCTTCCCTTCGCAAGACAGTGATAACTGTTTGATCAAGAACAAGATGCATGATCCTTAACTCATTCTTTAGCTTACCTGTTGGACCCACCAATCTTTCACTTCTTCACGAAAGGTAAACACCAGGTTACTTCCCTTTGTGAGATCGCGTGCATCTTTGGATCAAATAGAACCTGCATGATCTTTACAAAGCTCAACAAAGAAATGACAATCTAGAAGAAGACGCATACATAGAGCAACCTGAAGGCTTTCAGCTACATGAAGATGACAACATTGTTTGTAGGTTGAAGAAAGCACTATATGGTCTAAAGTAGGCACCTAGAGAATAGTATTCTAGGTTGGATAAGTACCTCCATTAGCAAGGTTTCAAAAAAGGAAATGTTAACAACTTATATATCAAGGTAGATGGAGACCACATGATCATAGAAGTGGTATATGTAGATGACATCATATTTGGAGGTAACAAAGATGTTTTATGGAAAGAATTTGCTGATCAGATGCACTCAGAGTTTCAAATGTCCATGATTAGAGAGTTATCATATTTTCTTGGTTTGCAAATATCACAATAGAATAAGGGCATATTCATTTCTCAAACCAAGTATGCAAAGGACATGTTGAAAGTTTTTTAAATGGAGGAAAACAAACCAGTTAGTACTCCCATGGTGTGAGGATGAAAATTGAGCAAGGATGATGAATCATCTAGTGTAGATCACACCTTGTATAGATCCTGATGGACTTGAACAAAACTGTTGGGGGGGGGGGGGGTGGTGAATCAGTGACACCAAATTCAACACTACTTCAAACACTAACTGATAAATGAACTTAACAAAGCTTTCAAACATAACGAATGCAATCCAAAATGATATAACAACATCCAGAAAAAGTAAAGCATCCACCATAACACAAATGTTTATACATGGAAAACCCAAATAGGTAAAAACCACAGTGAGATGGAACTCACAAGTTAACTATCTACAGTAATAGGTAACTGACTGGTTAAGGTCTACAAAGTTCTCTGCTAGGAGTGAATCTTGTTAGAGATCCCATAGATTGATTAAAAGCTTATACCCTGTTAAGAGTATTACCATGTTAGGAGTAACCCCACTAGAGGATTTAAGAATCCAAACTAATGGATCACCTTGTTATAGGATTTATACCTTGAAGCTTGTTAGAGCTTACCCAATTAAGGGATTTGATTCTGTTGTAATGGTTAGAAAACAAGAAGAATAGTTTGATCTATTTTGAGTAGCACAATACTTGCTTGATCAGATCCTTCTAAGTACATTCAACACTACTCTTCAACACACTCTTCATCTTTACACTTATCGCTCTTCAACAAAAACTTTCTCTTCATGCATACCATCAGTTACATAACATCCTTTTTGAAATGATTCACTAAGATGTCTTTAAATAGACATTCAAACCTTATGTCGGCATAAGGAAATCATGACACAATTTCTTAGGTGCAGTGTATCTAGATAAGTGATCATAACTCATCACAAAAATTACCGCGAAGTAGTCGGTGTTGTCAAGTCATCACAAAATTACCGAATGCTGATTGGAACAATTAATACCGGTTTGAATAAAACATATGACCCATTGTCCTTGAATCTCTGCTTGATCTCCACTTTAATCTTCATCTTGATGTCAACTTAGTATAACCATAGGTTGTCTCTTATGCACATACTGGTTGACACAAAGTACCGGTTAGAGATAAACCACAAGGTATACTAGTTGACAATGTAAACAATTGAAGCTACACAAGTAGTCAATATAATCATATGTGTGTGAGAGTGTTTCATTAATGAAAACAAGTGATGAATTCATTACAATCATCATCAATCCAACAATATCCCCCTTTGGCATTAATGGCAATGCTTAGAAAATTTTACAGTAATACTGCTAAGTTTGTATGCACAAAAAATTCACACATTTACTCATGCTCCCCCTTAATACATACATTATACAAAAATTTTGAAAACACACATACATATTTCTATTCCCCCTTTGACGACAATGCCAAATTGAAAAGGTAATACATATATATATATATAATTTGTATCAAAATGTTTAGCATATACAATAGTAACTTAAAAAAAATTTCATGCATTAGCGAATCTCATAACAATAGCATTGAAGCTCTTCTTCATATGTGACAAAGTGTTTTCCCATGATTCCAGTATGTTTGCAGTATACTCGAATGTAGACGTCAGTTGTGAATGGAATTCTTCCATTGAGTCCTGGGTGTAGGTTTCAAGGGTTGCTAAGGTAGCTTTTGCATTGGATTAGGCTCTCTATAATATGTCTACTTGTGATGTGAGCAGATTCCTGAGTTCTTTTAGAGATTGGAGTCTCTTTACCTTCTCATTATCATAGTTGTCCAGTTTCTTATGCAAATCATCTATAGGCTTGTTAAAGGCATGTATGGAGTCTTGGAGTGGGACATAGGCCCTGCATATCCTTGCCATTTCTTGCTCTATTTCTATTTGACTTTTTGAAAGGTCAGAATAAAATAAAGAACCCTTAGAGGTGGAAGCAAGATACTTTCCTCCCATTTCAATAGCATTTCTCAACAAGTCCTTATTGTGTGACAGAGCCAATTTCCCACTATCAATATCTTTTGCTAGTTTTTCTCCATACTTCTTCTTGTGATTATTTTCAGCATACAGTTGAGCAACATCTTCTAGTGACTTGATTTGATCAAATGGATCTGCAACTAACTCACCAAGTTTTCTAATGGGTGTAGAAAGATGTGCTATAGATGTTTCTGGTAGTAGACGAGATGAAATTTCTACTACATTCTGAATTGTCTCTGTTTCAACACTTTTCTCTTTCAGTCTCTTCTTATGCACTCTAGATTGCATGACATTAGCAATCTTCAGCATTTCTGATGCACTCAAAGTGTTCATATCAATAGGTCCTGAAATACTTAAAGAATCATCATCATCATCATCGTCAACTTGTTTCTTCTTTTTCAGATCAAGGGATACAACCTTAATGATATCTTTCTCTATATTATGCTTTTTTGTCTTTTCAGGTGACTATGTGGCAACATTTTCAGTAGTCTCCTTCTGAATTTCTTGAGTGACCAGTGGAGATTGCGGTTTCTCCAGTTGTTTTGTTGTCAGTGGATTTTCCATATTTAGTTGAGTAGATGGTTGCTCAACTAGTATAACCTATACATTAGTGATTGTTGGGGGCTCCATATATTGTATAGTGTTGTCTCCAAATAGGTCCACTATGTTATGAACATTATCATCAACAAAAATAATGGAATTATCCCTATTTTGAGTGGATAGACCTCATCAAGTTGAATAATTTCCTCTTCATCCATTTCTAGTGGAGTAACATCATCAGTAGCATTATCCTCATTCATAGAGGATTGGATGAGCTCTTCCATCCATTTGATATCATAGGCTATATGATGAGTCTTAGTCTCAATGATTGTTCTCTTTCCACTGAGTAACTTTGGTCTCCTTGATTTGAATGTAAATTGAGATTTGTATCGAGCAACTAAATCACTATTATCGTCCTTATGAAAATATTGTAAAAATACCTTATCAATGATTTATTTTTCTAATTTAATAGCTTCCTCCCATTTATCCAAAATAATAGTATTCAAAGAATCTGAGATATCCTTTTCTAATTCTTGTGGATATCTACTGTAGTGACACATATGAGTTATTACCTGTTGAATCACTTGCTCTTTCTCATCTTCAGTAAAGGAATCAAAATTCTCCTTTACATTGTCAAACCTATTCCTCCTTAGTGTCTTCATTGTCCTTTCAAAATGGGTTTCAGGTTTGAAGGATGCTATATCAATAGGCACAGTTTCCTTTGGCACTTCCTTAACCTTCTTGGATATTCTACTAGTTGCTTTTTCTTTCTTTGGTTATTCATCAGAATCTGTTCCCTCAGACTCTGGTTGCAAAATTAATTTTCACTTCTCTTCTTTGTCTCCTTAATATATACTTTAGGTTTCAGTTCCTTTTTGGTTAGGACACTCCTAGTAACCCTAGTACTCTTTTCTGGAGATGCTTCATCAAACTTTTTATTCTTTCCTATTGTACTTTTAACAGGTGTAGTACTGGTTTGTTCAGGTGCCTCTTGGACTACCACAATGTCCAATTTGCCTTGTTTTTGTCTATAGGTGATGTTAGTAGGGAATTAGCATAACCAACTAGTAGATCATGTTTAAACTCATAACTCATATCTTCCATTTCTTCTTCTCTTGGCTCAATTGCTTGCATTAAGCAAAAGTCAATGGTAACGGTGAAGATTTTGTCCTTCTCAAAGTGTTTTACCACATCTTCTACTAGCCTCATTCTCGTGCTCATCTTCTTTTGGAACTCATTGAAATGCCTATTTAGAGAAGCATGAAAATTATTCTTTACAGCCTTGATGTTGTTCTTAATTTGTGCAGAGACCAATGAGTCCTTTGACCACTCAATGTCTGCAATTCCCAGTAGAAAGTTCTGAAAATAAAAGAATAATCCGACCAATAGATGGCCATACTTGAATTTTTTACTATTATCCTTTTTAACTGATTGCAAATTTTGAAATAATTGCCTTTTGATGGCTTCACAGAGATCATAGTCTGCATTATCAACAATCATTATGTGAGCAATATGAATTGCTATAGATGGAACACTATTAAGTCTAATAGAGTAAAATACTAGGTAGCCTGTAACCATTGATGCTAGTTTTATTGTAGGGTCTCTAATATTGTTGATAGAAAAGGCACACTTATTAGAAGTAGAACCGGTTAAGTTGAAGACAATGTTCATAGAAATTTTCCTTAACTCGGGTACTTCACCGATTGAGAAATAGCTAGTCACAACCTGAATGGCTTCCTTTGTAATTATGTGAGTCCTTTCTAAGTACATGTTCTCTCCATGAACTCTACTCAAAATTATTCTGATATGTCTTTCTTCAAAATCTTCAATAAAATAGGAGGCATTATGAAAACCCTTTTTGAAAACTCTGGCATACTGTGTCTTAATTTTACCATTCTCATCACAAAGTGATTTTAACTGTGTGTAGATGTATAAAGATCCTAAATCTTCTAACTTATAGTCTATATTACTCGACAAATCACCTTTGACCAAAACTCCTCTTGGAACTTGTGACAATGCATTATATGACACAATCTGCTCTGTCTTTGCAGCTTCCATAGGCTCAGAAGTGATCATCAACCTCTCTATAGACTTTGAAGTAGATGTCATTCTAGATAAACTAGATTCGAAGTAGTATGCTCAAAGAAATACCTTGTTTCGTGCATGTTGCCATGTTTACAAGTTTTATTTCTTGAATGAGTTAGGGTAAAAATGACAAAGTAAAACTTGTTTTTATCCTTTTTACCTACTACAATAAATTCTCACCCGTTAGGGTTACTAACCCTAATTTCACCACTCAAGTGGAAAAATGGTTGATAACATGTTAACAAAAAGTTACCCAAATTTCATGTTTCAAAATTCTTTCTCGCTCATTTTTCACAAGGGGTCCAGAGATGTTTTACCGTTAAGCTCCCCTTAGCCATATTAAAAAGGCTTAAGTCACTAGTGTAGGATTCTCTTCACTATGTGAAGGAACAATTTCTTCTCTAGGTGAGTCATCACTTTTCTTCTTCCAAATCCGATTCATATCCTCTCTAGTTTCTTCAATATCAACTTTATGCTCTCCTTTCTGATCCTTGGAAGAGTTGATCGGTTTTCTATTTCTGGATCTACAAAATTTTGCTAAGTGCCCCAGTTTGTTATAGTGATGATAGGCCATATCAGATGATCTCCAAGGTCTTGTATTTCCTCTTCCTGTTCTTCTTTTGCAGTTCATAGCCACATGACCAAAGTTATTACAGATGGTCCAGATAACATTTGTGACCTTTTCTATCTTGAATGGACAAAACCAGTTGCAATAGGATCTTTGCCAATTCAGATTTACCCGGTTATCAAAGTTCCTCATCCAATCACCATTTGTTCTTGGATGCATGTGTGGCATAGGATTTTTTGGCCCATATCTACACTCAATGGATCTATGTCCATGCATTCCACATGTGAACCAATGACCTTTAAAATTCTTGGACACATACCTAGCATTAGTATTGTAACTTCCATTTCTTTTACATTTGTCTCTACAAACATTTGCAGTGTTACCAAGTTTATGGAAAACAAAGCGGACAGGTTTAAAGACCTTCTTACCGGTAGGCTTATTGATCTTAGGAGCAGATTTTTTCTTAGGATTGTTGCTCTTTTTACTGGAGGATTCACCTTTTTCAGTAGTGTAAAAACCAAGTCCAAAGATATCACCCTTCATTCTTTGTGACTGAATTTGTTCTTCTGGCATGATAGAACTTTTGATGAACTTCTCCAATTTCTCATTTGCTTCAGTAAGTTGTTTGATGAGATCTTCATTATGCTTAGACAGGTTCTCTTTTAGAGATGATGCAAGCTCAAGATCTAGTTGTAGGTTCTCCTTTTCTTCTCTTTCAACAATCAAATTCTCATGCATAGAGTCTTTTTCCCATTTGATTTTTTAATCTCTTGATCTCTTTCCTTGATAAGATCTTCAACAACTCTTCTAGCTTCCAATTCCTGACTCATGTGGATAGTGAGACCTTCTAGCTCTCTCCTTAGATTTAGTTTCTCACCATTCAAATTTTCAAATTCCTCTACTAAAGCATCAATATTGGCTTCATCTGAAGAACTATTATCAGATATCTCTAATAGGTGTTCAGTTAGCTCTCTCCTTTTGACTTGAGAAGCTTTAAGTTTGACCCTAAGTATTTTAAGTTCATTTCTACTAACTTCTAGCACTCTAGCCATCTTGAAGTAGATCTTGTCCCCCATGGTGGTTTCAAGGCTCCTTTCTAAGTGGTTAGGCTTAAAATAAGTTAGGCTTTGATACCAATTGATGGACTTGAAAAGAACTAAGAGGGAGGGTGAATCAATGACACCAAATTCAACACTACTTCAAACACTAACCAGTAGATGAACTTAACAAAGCTTTTAAACACAATGCATGTAATACAAGATGATATAACAACATCCACAAAAAGTAAAGCATCCACCATAACACAAGTGTTTATACGTGGAAAACCCAAATAGGTCAAAACCATGGTGAGATGGAACTCACAAGTAAACTATCTGTAGGAATAGATAATTGACCAGTTAAGGTCAACAAAGTGCTCTACTAGGAGCGAATCTTGTTAGAGATCCCAAAGCTTGATTAGAAGCTTATACCCTATTAAAAGTAGTACCTTGTTAGGAGTAACCTCGTTGGACAATTTAAGAATCCAAACTAATGGATCACCTTGCTAGAGGATTTATACATTGAAGCTTGTTAGAGCTTACCCAGTTAAGGGATTTGATTCTATTGTAATGGTTAGAAAACAACAAGAATGGTTTGATCTATTTTGAGTAGCACAATCAGATACTTCTAAGTACATTCAATGCTTCTCTTCAACACTCTCTTCATCTTAACACTTATCTCTCTTCAACAAAAAAATTCACTCTTCATGCATACCATCAATTACATAATATCTTTTGATTAACTAAGATGTCTTTAAATAGACATTAAAATCTTATGTTGGCCTAAGGAAATCATGACATAATTTCCTAGGTGCAGTGTATCTAGAAAAGTGATCATAACTCAACAAAAAAATTACTGCTAAGTACTCGGTGTTGGTACCTCATCACAAAATTACCAAATACCAGTTTGAATAAAACATATGAACCATTGTCCTTGAATCTTTTCTTGATCTCCATTTTGATCTTCATCTTGATGCCAACTTAGTATAGCCATAGGTTGTCTCTTATGCACATATCGGTTGACACAAAGTACCAGTTAGAGATAAACCACAAGATATACTGGTTGATAGTGTAAACAATTGAAATTACACCGGTAGTCAATATAATCATATGTGTGTGAGAGAGAGTTTCATCAATGACAACAAGTGATGAATTCATTACAATCACCATCAAGCCAACAGATCCATGATTGGAAGCTTGTTGTATCTTATTACATCAAGGCATGTTATAGTTCAAGCTATGTGTATGGTTGGAAGATTTCGAGCAGCTCCTAAGAAATCATATATCAATATTGTAAGAAGAATATTTAGGTATCTACAGGGAACAATCACTTATGGCTTATGGTATCCAAAGAAAGGAGATTTCACTTTTCAAGTCAATACTAATGCTAATTGGGCAGGATGTGTAGATGATAGGAAGAGCTTTAGTGGTGGAGCTTTCTTCCTTGGAGATAGATTGGTGTCATGGCATAGAAAGAAGCAAGATTCCATTTCACTATCAACTACTGAAGTAGAGTATATTGCAACTGCTAAATGTTGTTCTCAAGTCCTATGGATGAAGCAAACTCTTAAGGATATTTAGGTAGAGTTTTTGGATCCTATTCCCACCATGTGTGACAACTCAAGTGTAATCAAAATATCAAAGGACCCTGTTATGCATTCTATGATAAAGTACATTGCAATCAAATGTCATTTTATCAGGGAAAAGATTGCAAAGAAAGAGGTAAAAGTTAAATATGTGTCCACTGGTGAATTGCTAATATTTTCACTAAGTCCCTACCTAAGGACAATTTTGAATATCTAAGACAAAAATTGTGTGTTCTTCCACCTGCCTGTAATACTTAACTATTTCTGGAGTAGTTTGTGGTTCAGGATGGAGAATATTGTTCCTACACTTCCCACCTTGAACCTCATATATAGTCTTAGGGGGAGTTTTGAATTTTTGTAAGCAGTAATGGCACTGCTCATTATATTGTAACAATGGTTCATCCAGCCACAAGCAACAAAGGTCAAGAAGTTGTAAAGGAAATTTCTAATGTATTGCTCATGTGTCATGATCAAAATTGGAAGTTCCATTCATTTCTATAGGAAATCAAAGGGGGAGTTCATGCACAATGGATAGTTAGTTTTGGCAACCTTTGCCATTATTGTCAAAGGGGGAGAAATTACTGAAGAAATGGTCTGTGATTGGTCTGCAAGTGTGTTGACATCAATGCCAAAGGGGGAGATTGTTGGCATTACTTTCATTGATTTCAAGGGATGTCAAATGGTTGCAAAGAACCAGGTAGATGTCAATGGGTGTCTAGAGGTTGTAGGGATGTCAAATGGTTAGAGAAATAGTCTATGGCTAGTCTGCAAGTGCATTGAAATCAATGCCAAAGAGGGAGATTGTTGGCATTATTGTCATTGATGAAAATAGATGTCAAATGGTTTCAGAGAAGTATGTAGATGTGAAGGGGTTCCCAAAGGTTGTAGGTTGCTGAGAAGAAGATAACAATTGCGCATAACATGTAGGTTATGTTGTGTACGGGTTTCGACCAAATTCATCGTCTCCACATGTCAATAGTGGTGAAAGAGTCATGAGTTGGGGTTGAGAGACATGATTTCTACGTGGCAACTATTGTTTGGTTCATGTGCATTTGAGGGTTCCATATTCAAATGTAAGAAAGAGACCCTGCATGATAAAATTGTTTATGGATCAATGGGGTTATCCTATTATCCCACAACATTCTAAGAGAGAGTGTTGAACTCATGGGATAACACTTGTGAGGTGCACATGATGTCTCTTCTTATCTCACAATATGTTGGATGAGTGTTGAATACCTTGCATGATAACACTTAACTTAAGAGAACAATGTTATACTTTATCCCATGTTATCAAAATGTGACCACTGATGGTCATGTGGGATAACTTAAGTTTGTTGAACAAGGCGATCCCTCTTATCCCACATTATCAAAAGTGATCAATGATGGTTGTCCAGGATAAGATAGTCAAAAGAGGTCAAAGCGAAGAGATATTTCCTCTTATACCACGATGTTAAAAGTGACCAACAAATTTCATCTGGGATAAGAAACTAAAGGGAAGATTGTAGATTCCCTTATCTTGCATAGGTTAAGAAGCTCACACAATGTCATGTGGGCTAACAAAAGTAAAGGTGACTCCTTATCCCGTGTGGTAAAACTTGGAGAGTAATGGTCTCATGGGATAAGAAATTGAAGGATGATTACTTGAAGGTGCTTATTCCACACAAGATGAGGATGATTCTAGTGGGCTTGTGGGATAATAAAACAAAAGGAAGTGAAGGGTCTTCTTATCCCACGTGACCAAGGTGGGATGTGAAGAAACCCACAAGATAAGGAAAAGAGAATAAAAGAGAGTGTGATACCTTATCCTACATGGGTTAAGAGGCACACAAAATGTTGTGTGGGCTAACAAGTGAAATCATGTCATAGAGAAAATCTTATCCCACACAAGACAAATGGTTATGCGGTGGTCTCGTGGGATAACGAAAAACAAATAAAAAAGAGAGAAACCTTATCTAGCATGAAGTAAGAGGATACACAAGGTTCATGTGGGCTAACATAGAAGAAGAAGATGCTTGTCAAGGAAAGACAAAGGCTTATCCCATGTACATGAAGAAGCTACCCATATGTGATGTCAGCTAAGAAAGAAAAGGGGAGGATTTTTGAGAAAAAAAAAATCTTATCTCGCATGGGTAGAACAGGTAGACATACATGTGATGCACATAACACGAAGGACAGTCACAGTATAGAGTTCAACTGATCTGAGTTTTCTAATGGTCCATGTGGTGGTTGACTATGGTTGACCAAGTGACTTGGATATAGAATATGAAGACTTTTGATGACACCTGTGCATGTCGATGGGAACAAGGGGTTTTATGTGGTGGCCAACTGACCTTGACTGAATGATTAGGATAGAGGAAATGGAGACATATGTCTCCCCAACTAGTTGAAGAAGATATATAATATGAAGAAGTCAATGATGATGGATTTGAGTATGGTAGTCGTCAATCTTGTCTAGGTAGGTTGAAAGAGGATAGAGAATGCATTAATGGTGATTGAGTTGTAGATGGTTGATGTGATTGAGGAAATCAATAGAGGAAAAATCAATTAGGCTGATTGGGGTTGCTAAAAATTGCAACTTAGTACAAAGAATGATTAGAAGAAATATTGGATGCATTTACTATAGGTCGCAAGTATGAGATCATATTTAGGATAGAGCATAAAATATCTTGAGTTGTAGACCTCCAAGGCAACCTACTTGAATAAAATATTCAAGTTTGTAGTAGAAGAAAAATATGATGTGTACAAAGTCTATCTAATGCAACAGTAGTTGTCAATATGATTCAACATTGGTTGTTGGAAAATAATGATATCTCAACAAGTTGACTAATGGTATGTGTAGTAGAGAGTATATAAAGTGTGATAAAGAGAGGTGTTGTAGAGAAATGAAGTACATAGAGTGTTGTTGTCAAGATAAGATAGAGACATCCACTAAAATAGGGAAAGTAAGCAAAGTGAAACAAGAAGAAGAAATCTAGACAGAGGAAGAAAAAGAGACAAAGGAAGAAAAAGAGATTGAGGAAGAAGAAGAAATAGAGAAGAAACTTCAGTAGGCAGAGTAATTCATTCTCATGATATGGTAAATTTGTAAGTGTTACAAAACTCATTTGTAACAAGGCTTTATCATTGCAATTGTAAACTTGAACAATCACTGTAAATCTTTGAGTGGGTTCCCAGAGCAGGGGTATGTGCTCCTTTGAGTAGGTGTTCATAAAAATAGGGGTTGGTGCTCCTTGGGTTGGTGCCCTAAAATTAGTAATTAGTTTTACCTGTGAGGCTGGTTTGGTGCAGTAGATTGTAGCAACTATTTTCACTGAGGTTTTTCCCATATTGGGTTTTCTTGGTACAACTTGTGTTATGTGATGTGCTCTTGTGTGTGTGTGTGTTTATGTTTGCATTACATCCTTAAAATTTTCACACTAAACTTAAAGTTTTTAAATAGACTGATTCACCCCCCTCTCAGTGTCCATTTGTGTACTTCACCCCCTCTCAATTTTCCTTCAACGTTATTACCAACAGTTGGTATCAGAGCTATATCTTTTGCAAGAAGTTTGACCACTTGAGGAGATCTAGGATGGAATCTTATGTGTTCAAGGAGTGTCCTAGATTTGATGGAAGAAATTATACTGTATGAAAGAACCAGATGGAAGTTCATTTGAAGTGTCTTAGAGATGAGTATTAGAAGATTACAGAGAATGTCTACAATGTTCCTTAGAATGGACTGCTTACTGTTGTTGAGATCAAGGATGCTGAACATAGCATAAGAGCCAAGGAAGTATTGTTGTGTGCCTTGAATGATTCAGAGATGACAAATGTGATGGGTTTGAAGATTGCAAATGAGATCTGGAAGAAGTTAGATACCTTGTATGAAGGAGACACACATGTCAAAGTAGCTAAGTTGTAGAGTTTGAAAGGGAAGTATGAAGCATTGAATATTTGAGAAGATGAAATCATAACATCATTTATGGCTAAGGTGAATAATCTTTTCATGAACATCACATGTACCGGTGGTGTTGTTAACCAGAACTAGTCAACCCAAGTTCACCTGCAATTAATCTATGAAATGGTCAATTTCAATCTATGACATACATCAGGACTTGGACAACATAACAAGGATATGAATCCTTCTACTCTTTAGGATCTGCAAAACCTAGGTGGGTATACCTTTGATGCATTTACTCAGACCTATTACACACATATGGTAGCATCAATAAATATAGATAGATCTCATAAGAGGTTCAAAACAAGGAGGGTACTATAGATAGGCTAAATCTACATTTACAACTCAATAGGCTTGAACATGAAATAGGTGGAAGATTTCCATAGAACAAAAACCAAAGATATTCTGATTTGAGTTTAAATTGGTGTTCTGACAATCCTTCAATGTTACAAAAGACCAGTGCCTTATCCAAGACACAGAGTCATGCATAAAACTGGAAGAGAAATCTCAGATGTAAGTTTCTTTCAGCATTAAATTTTCAAGTATCACTGCATTACATTAATACAATTTTTTGCTTTGTCATAAAATCATGCTTACATATCCAATATACACATTCAACATCATTAATGTTGGGTTTTAGGATTTAAATTCTTCCTTGAAGAATACCCAAAAGATAAACATTACACTCTTAGAGAAGGCTAAAAGAGACAAATCCAAATTATCCTTGACAATATAAAATTGTATGAATCTGAATACATTTATGCAAACAATTTCATGGAAAATCACACATGCCTTGCATATGTGTAAACTTGCAAACTGATACAAATCCTACAACAAAGACAAAACTGGAAACCCAAAAGAACACACTTTCATTTGCAAAAATAAAAAGATGCCATCACTAGAACCTGCAATTTTAGATTTCTTCCTTGGAGAAAATCTCTCAAAAATTGGAACCCTTACAAATGAGAAGAAATGGGAATATTAAGGAGGGGGGAAAAACCTAAAATGCACCAGAGATCGCCATGTGTCCCTTCTTCCCCAACTGAAAAATATTTCCTTCGTCTTTCTCATCGAAACTGGTCTTAAAATATCTGATTTCTTTTATAACTAATTGAAAACTTGAATTCCTCATTCCAAGGGCTTTCCAATGGTATACAATACTTGCAATTTCGGGTAAAAAATACCCTCTGAGCGAATTAATCTTGAATACATAGGCCATCATTTAAATTTTCCAATTTTACACTATAGTCATGACTATACATTTAACTTTAATTTTTTATCCATTTTTAACCCTGCAACACTTTCTTCTCTCAAGGTTGTAGACCAATTAACTAAGTTAGGCTCATCAAGCTCTAAGAATAAATGAACCCAAATAGACTCATGGGATCTAGCATCAGCTAAAAGCTCATTCAATGCAGCTATAAATCTTTCATAGAAAACATATGATGACTCTTCTTTTCTTTTCCCTACTTTCCTTCTTAAAAACCAGACAAATTTATCTTGGATCTCTTGAAGACATATTGCAATCTATTTATCACTTTCTTTCAGATTTGACAAGGGATTTTTAGATCTAGGAACTACATCTAGATCCATCAGGTCTATAACATCTACTGAACCAAAACTACTTTATAAACATATTTTCAAAATACATGCAGTCACTAATTTTCAGAACCACATACTTCTCCCATCACTTAATTGAAATTTATTTCAAAACATGAAGTATGTAAACTACAAATTTCTTTTCCTTTCTATGGTGATTGTTTCACCTCATAAGGAACATATAATTTCATGAATACCTTGAGGAATATGTGGAGAAAAATTGTTGTTGTTGT
Organism: Cryptomeria japonica; assembly: GCF_030272615.1. Classification (NCBI taxonomy): domain Eukaryota; kingdom Viridiplantae; phylum Streptophyta; class Pinopsida; order Cupressales; family Cupressaceae; genus Cryptomeria; species Cryptomeria japonica. Next base: position 588,409,385 of record NC_081405.1, on the reverse strand, counting down.
TCACTTCACCTTTGACTAAAAATTTGAAGAACTCCTCCAAATCTCAGGTTCGTTCTTATAGAGTCACCACCTCCCTAAAGAGGAATAAAATTTAAACCACTGATCTACACTCTAAAACACTTTTAGATTTCTGGGTCATACCACACACAACAGAGTCACGTAATATTTTCAAATTTCAAAGCAACAATACTTTCTAGGATACACACTTTCAAATTTGAAAAAGACTTTTAGATTTGTAAACTTCTAAGACTCTTCCCCAAATGAATTTTGGCCAGACTCATGGGTTTGACTACAATCAACAAGGTGAATACAACTTTTCTCAACCTTACTGAAAAATGCAATTACAAAACACTATTACTCCCTAGTGGAGTCACCATTTTTGTTATTCACCAAAACTGGTTAACCCAAGTTCACCTGTAATTGATCTATGAAATACCCAATTCAATCTATGAAGAACCTCAAGGCTTGGACAACATAACAAGAGTCTAAATCCTTCTACTCTTCAGGCTCTGCAAAACCTAGGTGGGTGTACCTTTGATGCATTGAATTAGACTCATTTACCCACATATGACAGCATCAATAAAAGCAGATAGATCTCATAAAAGGTTCAAAAATAAGGAGGGTACTATAGATAGGCTAAATCTACGTTGACAACTCAACATGATTGAACATGAGATAGGTGGAACATTTCACAGAACATAAAACAAAGAAAGATATTTTGATTTGATTTTAAATCTCTAAGAAAAGCCCAAAATCTGCAAGATCAGTGCCTTATCCAAGGGCAACAGAGTCATACATCAGACTACAAATGAAAACACTCATTGCAAATCTATCTTCATCATGAAATATTCCTACATTAATGCCTTGCATAAATGCATTACTAAGCTTATCCACATAATATATCATATCCAAAAACATGAACCCTATTTTATTAATGTTTGCTCACAAAGTTTAAAATCTTCCTTGAAGATTACCTACAAACAAGCATTACACTCATAGACACAGCTCCTCATGACAAACTTGATCCACCTCAAGAATCAGATTTGAATAAAATGAAAGTAAATTTCAAAGATAAATTATGTGTGAATTTGTGCATGCCTTGCATACACAAGAACCTGCAACAAGTAACACCTACAACAAGAAAATTAAACTCCATTACTTGAAAGCAGACATTACACTGCAAATTTGAAGAAAACCCGAAATCAGAAACCAAGAAATCTGGAGTATTTCTCATAGAAATCTGGAACCCCTACAATTGAGAAGAAATGGGAATATGAAGGAGGGGAGAAAAGACTAGAATGCATCAGAACATGCCAAGTGTCCTTTTTCCCTAACTGCAAAAATATATCCTTTTCTTCCCATCGAAACTTCTCTCAAAATATCTCATTTTTTTTGAAACAAATTGCATAACTAAATTCCTCATCTCGAGAGCTTTCCGATGATATACAATACCTACCATTTCGAGTAAAAAATACCCCCTAAGTGAATTAATCTCAAATGCAAGCCATCATATATATTTTTTAAATTTTTCACATAGTTGAAACTATGCATTTAACTTTAATTTTTCATCAATTTTGGCCCTGCGTCCTGCCATGTCATCGATGCCTATCTGTCACTTGTCTACCACTTGTTGGCCACATCATCACTACCTCAGCAGGATCCACCAGCTCACCTGCCATCCGGACCTGCCACATCATCAGTAGCTACTCCGTGATGGTTAACCGACGAGCATCTTTGCCTTGCGGAATGGTGACCACCGTTGATCTTTGGCGAACTTTCTTGATCTTTACCGCATCTATTTTTGCACATGCTTGGTCGTTGATCTGCAATTCTTAACCGGCAAGCATCTTCACCTTGTGGTATAGCTCCCGTTGTTCGATCTCCTCGAGCCTGATCACCAGTTAACTTGTCCATTCTCTGCAAAATTCGCATGCATCGAGAATCATGCACATGTGCGGTCCATCTGGTAACCAACTAGGCTCCTTGCCTCGGAATTTGTGCACATGCATGTGGGGTCCACTAGGCACCCAACCAACACCTTGCTTCAAAAGCCTTCAAGGCTTTGACACTATAGTTTATTGGAGCACTACTTTTAAATACAAAAATATGTCTTTGCCTAGCCAAAGTGGGATATATGCTATGCCTGGGATTGTGCATATTTTTTGAAAATTTTATGAAACTTTGTCTGCCAATGGGATTTGCTGAAATTTTAAATGCCCCTTCACCACTATATGAAGGGAGACTGCCATTGTTTTGCTTTGGTTTATTAACTATCTTCTTTTCAACACACCAAGCCACGTGAAAGAGGGATTTTGACAGAGGTCAATTTTGCTTGAAGATTTCTATGTAACCCTCCCCACTATCCATGCCATAGCAGGGAAATCATTTGGCCTACACCTCACGCAGGGGTGATTGGGAAATACAACTGCTCTTTGCATTTTCTTGAAAACGTCTTTGATACTGCCTCCTTCCAGCTCACGTGTAGGAGAGGATTTTGGCTTTGAACCTATCATGTGGGAGGGGGTTTGCTGGCATGGTTATGAAAACCACTCACACCTGCCACATTGCATTTGTAGAAAGTTTTAATTAAATGCTTCTATTTAATGCCATGTTCTAGGCATTTCATTTTGTTTGAAAGCTTAATTATGCCCTTCTAAACAACACATTTAGGGAGGAAAGTTTGGTTGGGGATACACCTGTAGCTTGCATTTGAAAGTTTCATTGCTTTGGTAGTTTCTAATGCCCTTCCAAAAAATATAGCAAGGAGGAGATTTTGGTAAAGTCTATTAGCATAATGGCTGCCAATTGCATTTTGAATGTTTTAAAACCCTCTTTCAAAAAAACTCTACTTGCCAGATGCATTTTTTTTAATGTCTCTTCTCTGTTGGTGAAGGAGGATTTAGCATAAAACTCACCAATTTGAAATTTACTAGAGTTCTATTAGCATCTTAAAATATTATGACATGTCTTGTGATCACAATCCACATTTAAAAATTTTTGAAATTCTCCCAGTGAACCAAGTCGCCAATAAAATCAATGCACGAGCATGAGCCAGGTCGGGCCCCAAAGTGGGTCCGACTAAATTTTTTTGATTTCATGTAATTGACCTTCAAAATACCTCATGAACCTTAAAAATACCTCTGCAATCAATCAGCACCATTTTCTGATCATTAAACTAAGTTTCGGGACTTTCAAGCACCTGCGCCACACTTTCACATGTAATCCCAAAGACGTATTTTTCAAACTAATCAAAACACCTTTTTGGACTTTGCAAACTGATAGGCGTGTACTCTGATATACAAACATGAACTCTGCCAAGTGGTTTCTCAAGATGAATCCCAAGTGAAGAAATATTAATGGTCAAAGATGACCAACTAGCTCTATCAGCACTATGAACCTGATAAAACCAATGTGTAGGGACCTCAAACTACCTTTCTTAAAAATATCAAATGATCTTCGTAGACCCCCAAGTCCAGGACATAGGTACCTTGAAGTAAAAATAATACCTTGGAATGATTAGTTTGACCAAAAGGCTGACTGGGTGAAAATGGTGCGCTCATGAAAATAGCCACTTTAACTGATGTAGCAATGAAAATGCAGAAAACTGAATGAAGTGGCTTAAGAGATCATCTTGGAAAACTGATCAAATGGATTCATAAAGACCTAAAACTTGTCATGGAGGCACACTTATATGCATACAATTCAATGCACTTTGAATTTCAATATGACGATCAACTGATCAAAAGTTATAGATGCTCAAAGTAGGCTACTTAATAAAATCTGCATTTGCACCTAACATGGACTTTCAGCTCACCCCTTGAAATGGGTACCTGATAAACTGATCCAAACTGAAATCTGAGAGTTGCAAAACACTTCATAGGTTGAATGAAAGGTGTAGGACACATTTCCCAAGCCTTATACTTCAAAAATCAACTGGCTCCATTTTACTCTCTTTCTAAATAGGCCATTCAAGTTGACTCATTTTGTGATCATTTGGAAATGCAGAGCAAAATTTTGAAATGGGCCTCTCAAATTCACTCAGATTTATGAGTCCCAATAGGTGGAACTCTTGAAGAAGGTGAGATTATTGCTAAAGTGTTGAGATCATTGCCTACTGCTTACAAGCATAAAGTAGCTACCATTGATGAAATCTAGAGTGTAACTATTGTGACTAGAGACATGTGTTGGAAACCAATAACACTGAGATGGGGCTGAATTAGTGTTATACTAGAATGATAAGTTGTAGCCTTATTAAAACATACATAGACCAACAGGTATACTGATACATACAAAATTTAAAGAAGTAAAGCTACCAATAAGCCAATCACATAAATGAGAACCATAACCCACATATTTATACGTGTAAAACCTCAAAGAGGAAAAAACACGGTGGGATTTGTGACCCACAATATCAATCCACTAGCTATATGAAGAGATATTATAAAATATGGGGGGCCTACACTTAAAAAAAGGGTTACAGCCTAGAGCACACTGCTCAATCAAAAAAGGAGCCTCATTGACTACATAAAATTCCAGACTACAATTCGAAGATGTGTGAACTGCTAGGATAGCATCTTCTATGCCAGAATACAATTCTGATTTAAGCTCTGTTTTCTTCGGTCTGAATCCCTAAACCCTTTACTAGAATAACCCTTATAATAATTTACTCACATACATAATCTCTCTGAACTATTTTGCATCATATTACATTCTCATATCCATTATCTCCTATCTCATGTCCCTATCATATATTTCAAAATGATCTATCAAACTAACTTATATACCCTATACAACTTTACATGCCTTATGTCGGCTTACAAAGATATATACAATATCAAATTACATGTTGGCCAAATAACATAAATGCATAAACATTAAAATCAATTGTTGATGTTGGATCCAAGATATGTTGGCCTCCAATATTGATAACCTTTACCAAACCATGTCGGCCTGCATTGCCGATGACCAAAGAAATCCTTATGTCTTGTCGGTGCCGGTGTAGTATCTGTGAAGTTCCTGTCAGTACACTATGGAACCAAAACGTGAAGCCGAAACATAATAACATGTTGCCATCAATAACAACATATTCAAACCAACCAATTGAGTGTCAGTTGCCAACAACATGTTGGTTGGAAAGATTGTTGCATTTGAGTTGAATGAATTTGGAGAATCACATGGTAAATTTGAGACTCCATTCAAAGCTTTTATATACATGAAGTGGAAGTATGATCCAGGAGAAATTTTTTGTTGGGTATCTAGATATGAAAGAGAAAAGGGAGAGATGGAAGAGAAAGAAAGAGAATTGGATGAGATTGAAGCCCTTATTGCTTAGAGATTTCCTAAGGGAGCCAGTAAGTATGAAGGACAATTACCTTTTAATTGTTTCTCTTATAATTAGATACGACATTATGCTTCTAGGTACCCTAAGATAATGTCTATATATGATAATCATGATAAATTTAAAAGGAATGATAGATATGATAGCTATGAGAAGCATGAAAAGAATGATAAGCCCTATAAGCCTAACTAGAAGTTCATATATCATAAGAGATGTTACTATGCTACTGAGGAAGGTGTTACAAATGAAGAATTAGAGAATGGTAATTCAGAAGATGAGTTTGTATTTATTACTATAAAGGAAGATGATTTGGTACCAGTGAATCCTACAAGTTGTATTGTTGAGGAGAAATCTTTGGCTTCTAAGATTGAAGAGAAAGATGAATGGGTAATTGACAGTAGTTGTTCACATCGTATGACAAGTGATAAAAGTAAATTTGTGAGTATGGAGAGGTATGATGGTGGTATAGTGAGATATGGAGATGATAAAGCTTGCGTGATTCATGGTAGAGGTTTTATATCCTTTAATGATAAGCATAATACCGATGATGTATTTTATGTTGAAGGTTTGAAGCATAATCTTTTGAGTGTTGGACAGATGGTTGACAAGGGATATGATTTGAAATTCAAGAATGGTAAATGCAAGATCCTAAATGCTGCTGGTATTGAGATTGGATCAGGGACTAAGAATAAAGGTAATATCTTTCACTTGAATGATGGTGAGAAAAGTTGTTTGATTGCTCAAATTGATGAAAGTTTGTTGTGGCATAGGAGGATGTGTCATGTTAATATTGATTGCATGATAAGGATAAGTTCTACTCAAGTTGTTACAAATTTTCCTAAGATTGTGAAGCCACCTAATTTGGTATGTAAGGAATGTCAGTTGGCAAAGCAAACAAGAACTAAATTTAAAAGTAAGTTATAATCATGAAGTGGATTGTTAGATCTAGTGCATACTGACTTATGTGGTCCTACTAGACTGAGAAGCATGCAGGGTGATAGATATTTTATGTTGTTGATTGATGATTATTCTAGGATGATGTGGGTTACTTTTCTAAGGGAGAAATCAGAAGCATTGGAGAAATTCAAGATATTTAAAGCTAGAGTGGAGATTGAGATAGGATTGAAGATGAAGTTCCTAAGATCTGATAGAGGAGGATAATTTACATCAGGAGAGTTTGATACATTCTGTGAGAGGAATGGAATTAGAAGACAATTATTTGCTCCTAGAACCCCTTAGCAGAATGGATCTGTTGAAACAAAGAACATAACCATTTTGGATGCTACTAGGACTATGTTGACTGAAGGAAATGTTGCACAAACCTTTTGGAGAGGAGTTGTTAGCATTGTTGTTTACACATTCAACCAAGTGCATATAAAAGGTGATTCTGGGAAGACTCCTTATGAGCTATGGTTTGGTCATGTTTTTATAGTTAGATATTTCAGAGTTTTTGGAAGTAAATGTTATATCAAGAGAGATGAGGATATACGAAAGTTTGATGCAAGATGTGATGAAGGAATTTTCTTGGAATATTCTACTAAGATAAAGGCCTACCAGTGTTACAACAAGTGGTTGAAGAAGATAGTAGAGAGTGTAAATGTGAAAGTTGATGAATGTCTTGGAAAGAAGATCAAAGCATATGGATATGATTTGATGATTTTGATGTTATTTCTAAGCCCGTGTAGACTAAGATCTTAAAGAAGAATGATCTAGTAGATGCAGGTAAATCTCATGTGTCTCTAATTCAACTTACTCTGACTATTCAAATACTGCAAGGCTTGATGATCGGTATACAGCACAAATTCTTTAGGAAACAAGTAATGTCTCCATTTCTTCAAGGCTTGAACTATGGCATAAAATTCCTGACCATACACTGAATATCTCCTCTTGGCATCATTCAAAAACTTATTGAAATAAGCTATTGCTCTCCCTTCTTGACTCAAGATTGTTCCAATTGTAGTTCCTCTCACATCACAACATACTTGAAACACTTTGTTGAAATCTGGTAAAGCTAACATAGGTTGCTCAGTAACTTTCTTCTTCAATAGTTCAAAACTTTTTTTTTCTCTGGTTGTCCACTTGAATTCCTTCCTATCTCCCCTCATTGTATCAATCATAGGGTTACAAATTGAACTGAATTTTCTCATAAACTTTCTATAGAAATGAGCCAATCCATGAAATGATCTTACCTCTCCAATTCTTTCCAGTGTAGGCTATTCAAAAATTGCTTTGACTTTCTTAGGGTCCATATATAATCCATCCGTAGATATCACAAATCCCAAATATCCTAACTCTTCGTTCATGAAAGTACACTTCTTAAGATTTATTAGCAACTTTTCTTCTCTCAACCTCTGCAAAACTTGTCTTAAATGCAACAAATGCTCCTCTTTTGTCTTATTGAAAATCAGAATGTCATCCAAATATATAATAACAAACTTACCCAAGAATTTATTTAATACCTCATTCATCAACCTCATGAAAGTAGTTAGTGCATTAGTCAACCCAAAAGGCATCACTAGCCATTCATACATTCTTTCATTCATCTTGAACATTGTCTTTCAATCATCTCCTTCTCTAATTATGATCTGATGATATCCACTCTTTAAGTCTATCTTTGTGTAGTATTTGGCTCCACTCAAATAGTCCATTATGTCATCCATCCTAGGTAAAAGGAAATCAATATTTCATTGTGATCTTGTTTATTGCTTTGGAATCGCTACACATCCTCCATTCTCCATTCTTCTTGGGTGATAATACTGCTGGTATTGCATAAGGACTCAAACTTTCTTTGATCAAACCTTTCTTCAACAATTCATATACTTGTCTATTCAACTCTTCATTCTCTACTAGCGTTAACCGGTGTGCAGCTTTGTTAGGCAAACTAGCTTTGGGAATTAGGTCCATGCAATGACTGATACTTTTCACAAGTAGTAATCCATCCGGCACATTATCTAAAATGATGTCTTCATACTCTATCAGTAACTTCTTTGTCTCGTCTAGTTGTTCTTCTTCATGCTCTAGATGTCCAGTCTGCTTAGGAACTAATGAAAAAAGACACATTCTCAAGTTTCATTCCATCTAGGAATTTCTTTCTATCCACCAAATATCTTCTATCATTCATAAAGACTTCACTCTTTAAAGGCTCCTCGAAGGGTAACACGGTTGTTTCATCCCATTTGCTACACTAGTGTATATGTTCTTTTTCCCATCATGTATTGCATGTCTGTCAAACTGGCAAAGTCTACCCAACAAAAGGTGACGAATATCCATAGGAATAATATCACACAAGACTTCATCATGATAGTTCCCAATTTTAAACTTTAGTAAACATTTCTCACTTACTAACAACTTATGATCATCCTGAATCCATGCTATCTGATAAGGCTTAGGGTGTTTCAATCTTTCCAACTTCAACTTAATCACCATTTCTTCTGAAACAAGATTATCCAAACTACCACTATCAATAACAACTTACAGTATTTACTGGATACCTTACATTTGGTCTTGAAATTTTTTTGCCTTTGTAAGGGTTCCTCATCTTCTATGGTATGACACAAATCTCTCCTCATCATAAAAAATTCTCCATCTTTTGGTTTGTTAGCTGATCCCGGGGGACTTTCTTCTAGCAATGTTGTTCTCCCAGTGTTCTCTATCTTCTTACATTTGAAAGCATGATGTCCTTCTCCTCCACACTTATAGATATTGGAATCCAAGAACACTGAGAAGGGGGTGAATTAGTGTTCTACTGGAATGATCAATTTTAACATTATTAAAACGTGCATTCACCAACCAGTAAACTGGTACATATAAGAATGAAAGAAGTAAAGCAAACAATAAGCCAGTCACATAAATGAATACCATAACATAGAGAATTATACATAGAAAAAATCAAAGAGGAAAAACCATGGTGGGATTTGTGACCCACAATATCAATCCACTGGCCATATAAAAAGATATTATAAAATATAGGGGCCGACACTTGCAGGAAGGCTTACAGCCTAGAGCACACTGCTCATCACAAAAAGAGTCCCACTGACTACATACAAATCTAGACTACAATCCAGACAAATGAATGAACTGCAATGATAACATATTCTATGCCTGAATACAGTTTCGGTTAAGCTCTGTTTGTTCTGGTCTGAAACCCTAAACCCTTAATGGAATAACCTCTTACATAAAATACCCTCACATACATGATCTCTCTTACATGTTTCACATTAAAAAATGTCATCACATTCTCCTATATCAAAAATGATCTAATCAATTGACCTATATACCCTTACAATCTTTCATACCTTATGTCGGCTTACATAGATAATTACAAAATGAATATACATGTCGTCTCAATTACATATATACATACATATCAAAATCAATTGTCGATGCTAGATCTCTCAAAATGATTTCTTCCTCAAATAGCGATAACCCAATGAAGTCATCTCAGCCTACAATGCTAGTACCCAAATAATTTCTCCTACCGGTGAAGATACTTGTCGGTGCCGGTGAAGTGTCTACCGGTAAACAACCAAACCAAAATATGAAGCTTGAACATGTTGCCATCAATAACAACATATTGAAACCAATCAAATGAGTGTCTATTGCCAACAATCTCCACCTTTGGCATTCATGGAAGCACTCATGTGAAAAATGATAATGGTTTCCATCTACCCTTTTCATCCCGAGAATGCTCCCCTTGTGTTGAATATCCATCTATAATCATGAACTATACAAAATACTCCATACCTCCATATCTCCCAATGTAAGGAATATATTTTTCACCTATACCTCCCCCTTTGACATCAATGCCAAAATATACCAAAAACCAGAACGAAGAATGAAAGATTGTACAAAGAATGTCCCAAAATACCTTACCAAAGCTGAATATACTTGAAAATTTCTGGATAGGCTTTCTCCAAAAGCTCTAGATAGGTATCCCAACCTATTTTAAGTGTGGATGAAACAAATACAAGTCCATAAAGCATATGGGCATATGACTCTTTATAGTTAAGTTTTGTTGGTGTGGGATTACCAACCAAATCAATACACTCCTTCTTATGTACACTTAATGAATCCAATCGGGGACTCACCAATCCTCTAAGACCTCTGGCTCTCCCGTTGATATTATATGTTTCCCTCAAAGGAGCTAAAACTTGGGCTTCCAATACCAAAATCTTACCATCAATAGATGTAGTCAAAGAATTTGAGCCATCAAAAGAACTAACTATACCTATAATCTTTTCCTAAGTTTCCTTAATCCTTTTATCCATTTATGTTGTAAGTAAACCTATGTTACAACATAATCTATAAATATTAGTACATTTCCTCAAAGCATTATCAATCACCTTCGGCTTATCATTAATCTACTTCTTCTCTAACTCAATCATCTGATCAAATGTAGCTCTCTTAGCCTATGTAAAGCTCTCCAGTGCTTGTCAGTTTGATATTTGTTGTAAAGATTGAAAGTCCTTGGAAATTTGATTTGTAATTATTTTAAGCTTTCCAGATGGGCTTTCTTCTTCATCAAATTTACACTCTGGGATAAGTCTATTCAAAACAGTGATAGACTGATCAATAACTCCTTTGTCCATAGATCCTTCCTTCATCATCTTTTGTGCAACCATCATCATGAGCTCAATAGAACTCATCTCTGTTATGCTTTTATGTTCAACCTGTGAGGTTTCGCTTGACAAAAATGATGCGCTCACTACTGATTCCCTACGGATTCATCTCTCTTCTCCTTTTATGGTTTGTTAACTTTAATAGCTTCCTCTCTTGCACCAATGACTTCACCACTTGGTGTAGTATTAGTTACTGATGGTTCCTCCTTATGAACTGTGACCTCAACCTATACATTCTAATCTAGAGGACTATTTTCCTCAACATTAGTAACCTATACACTCTTTGAATCTATTGATATCTCAATATTTGCATGTACATTAGTTTCTACCTAGGGCTCTATATCCAATATCTTAATATTTTTTAAAATTGTAGATGTGGTACCCATTATACCTTTACCTTTCCCTTCAACCAAGATGTTTGTAGTATCATTTTTAGCCTTCCGTGAAGTATAAAAACCAAGGTTTACAGAAAATAATTGAGCCCATGCCTTGTGGGTTTCCTTAACTATCTCATTAACCCTACCTTGTTAGGATTACCATAGATACTGAGAGGGGGGGTGAATCGGTATCTAACCAGTAATAAGATTTTCTTAACTTATAACATGTAGAGCAAATTAGAACTGTGTATCGGTAAATAGAAAGTAATGCAATAAACAAAGATAAAAACAACCACATGAAAAACACACCATAACACAACATTTTAATGAGGAAACCTGGTGTGGGAAAAATCTCGGTGAGATTTGTGACCCACAATATTCACTTATTGGCCAATAAGAGAATATTACTGCTACAAGAGAGGCCTGCACATGCAGGAAGGCCAAGTGCCTAAAGCTCACTGCTCAATTACAAAATGGGAAGTCTCACTGAATTACAAAATGGATTATATAAATCCAATGTCTTGTACTACCTCAAAATAACATCTACTATGCTAGATCTAGTACCAGTTTATAGCTCTACTTCATACATAAACCCTTAACCTATAATTCACATAATAGGTTTGCCTTATTTCGCTTAATTACATTCCTCCATTCATTACCTCTATCTTTTTTTATCTTCTCACAATGTTCTACAATGAAATCTCTTATATAAGAGTCATTTTACAACTTGCCAAGTCGGCTTACAATGATTTTACAATAATAAACAAAATATATTAACAACAAAATTCTTGTCGGCTTCTATGTCGGTATGCTTCCTTTCACTGTCTGTGCCAATGGTCTGTGTGTTGGTGTAGAATCTAACTTTGCTGGTGCCAGTGGATTGCCTTGCCGGTGTCATAGGATTGTAAGGTTGCCATCAATGACAAAACTTTCAATCACCTACAATGTCTCATTGGAGTGTGCATTTGCCAACAATATCCCCCTTTGGCATTGATGGCAACACTCATGAGAAAAATTCAGAAGTGTATCCAAAAATTGAAGTCCAAAAATTGTTACCAAAAATGTGTGCTCCCCCTAAGTAGACAATCCCTAAGTTATTGGATTTTTCTCATACCACTACTCCCCCTTTGGCATCAATGACAAAGTTTGTCAAAGTGTCAATAGAGTGTAGTTTCCTATTTCAATCTTGTAACCAGTTGGTTACAATCTGAAAAAGATCTGCCAAAACTAGATTCGAAATCTCAATGAACATTTTACTATCTTTTATTGTAGCCTCTGTCCTTTGAACTGTACCGATGAGGTGTTGCATTTGCTCTGCTGGTGTATTCTGTCCTTGTACCAATGCATCAGATATTTCTTTCCTTAAGGATACTAGGTAGTCCAGTTTTGGACTTAGTCTTAATTTAAGATCCTTAGCATTACTTTTTATTCTCTCCTTTTCTCTTTCTATCTTTAGTAATTCTTCCTCAAAACCTGTTATCTTTTACTCAAAAACTAATAATGAATCAGATGAATTAATAAAATTGTCAGCTAGTTCATTTATTTTCTCCTGTATCTTGTTGATCTTCTTGTCTATATCAACTATCAAAAAGTTAGTCATACAAGTATCTCTATACAAAGTTTTGAATTCCTTTAATGTGCTACATAATTCTGGTAGAAGTGTGTCAAACTGCCTTGTACACTTCTTTATTTATTCCTCAAAGAATTTATGTTTTTTTCTTTTCTAACCTCTCTTTGAATATGTCCTCCGTTATTTGTTCAATTGTCATTGTGTTGTCAGTATTGTACTTAGACAAAGTATCAAGTTGACTCAAAGAATCCTTATTATCTACATCACATTTTAGAGCTATCATCTTCAAAATTGGAATTGTGTCATCTATAGCCTTATATGCCTATGAACTACAATCTGTTATTTTCTTTATAGAATCTAAAAGAACTTCAGTTACATTTGTTGTCTTGAATCCTACAGTTGAAGAGCCAACACTCTGAATTCCACTAGTGGGAGCAATATCCTTGCTTGCAGTGACCTCTGGTAGGTCAATCTATGCTTCCATTTCCTTAAGCAATGGTTTATTTTGCTCAGCAGTTGCTGGTGGCACTAATTCTTTATTAACCTATTCTTGTGCTAGAGCCTATTGCTCTACTTGTTGCTCTATTTGTTGTTCTGCCTGTTGTTCTATGGCACTATCTGCTAGTTTTCCTTTAGTGTTATCTATGTTATCAGTTATTGGTGGCTCACTAGCCATATCTATCTTACCGGTTGTGTCCTTATCTACCACAATGTTGACCTTATGAGTATCAACATCTATTGTATATAATACCTCAGAATTAGGATTTGTATCCTCTTGTGATATATCCATACTCTCATCAGATGGTTGATCTTTAGTTGTTGTTACTGGTGGAGTATCTTGAGACAGTGGGGGTAGATTATCTATTATTTTGATGCTTGGAGGTCCACCAACCTTTCCTTTTCCCTTATCCTTGTCTTTCTGATATACCTTGATTGGTTTGGGGTTTCTATATTCTTCCTATTTTTCCTTCTCAAGAAGGAATATATCCCATTCATTAGCAGTTTCCTCTACAACCTCATTTACTCTACCAACCATAAGTGCTACATGGTAGTGTGTAGTTGAGAATACTGTCTGGTTAGCCTCTGAGATCATATCATCTATCTCCTTTGGTGAGTTAACAGGATAAACATCAAGTATTTTCTCAATTTTTATTTTCTTGTCAAGCTCTATAACAGCTTGCCTTCTAGCTTTAAGTCTCTTATTTAGTTCTACCGATACTTCATCTGCAATTTGCATCAAAAATTTCTTATAGATATCCAAGTGTAGAATTACACTATTTTCAACTTTCTACTTGTCATCAACTGATAATGTATCATATAGTTTGTTGATGTTTTTTCAGTTGTCCATCCTCTGTTATTTCATCTAGTAGTTTGTCAATTGGAGCAATATTTTGTTGAGTCCTTTTCTTTGGTGTTAACTTTTTCTTCTTTGGAGTTATCTTCTTAGCCGGGGATCTTACTGCTTGTTGTTTTTGTCTGGTTCTTCTAGGTGAAGGTGTGGATACTGGTGAAGGTTATCTTTTCCTCACAACTCTTTTAAATGCAGCTAGCATGTCACTTTCCGAAGAAGTTGCTACCAGTGAAAGGTGAGTTTCTGGTTGTTGTTCTTGTAACTCATCTTCAGTGATACTGGTTTATTTAAGTACATCTTCTTTGATAGCCTTAGCCCACCTTGATCCTCTCCTCACTATTTCTTCTACTTTCTTCACTCTCTTCTTGGATTGAATTTGATTTTCAATGGTTTTAGCACTACCAAATACCTCTTCCTTAGGTTCCTTGGGTGCTTCTAGAAGGGCTTTTGCATATGTTTCAATGATGTGATCAAATTTTTCTTGGGATAAGTGCCTCCATTCAGATCTCATCCTTCTTAATCACAAAACATATGTCATCCTTATATTTATTTACAATTTCTTCTGACAGTCTGACTCTAGCGTTCATTATGGCCTTTAATGCTTGAAAGTACTCTTTAATATTCTTCTCTTTGTTTTCACCCATGTTGTTCAATAAGTCAGATAACTGTTTGCCTACCAGTATGTCAAATCCAAGGTTCTTATTACCTATACCAAGCACCTATCTGGTTATATGTAGCATTAAGCAAACAAGTAAGTTGCCAAATCTAAATGTCCCTTTCTTATCCTTCTTGGTCTTTTCTAGATTGTCAATCAATTCATCCTTCAACTATTCACACACATCAATTTTCACATTATCCTTAATCATGTCATGAGAACTCTTTATGCATAAGTTGGAAACTAAATTTAGTCTATTTGCATGTGTTGTTTTGTAGCCTAGAATCATGCTAATGAATCTCACATTTATGCCAGTTACATCATTCAACCTTAAAGACCTTTTGTCGGATGTTGCACCTGTTAGGTTCATTACTAGATCATTTGAGACCTTCTTTATCTTGTCAGGTCTGTTATCGGTGGAAGGTAACCCTATTACAACTTTAACAACTTCCTTAGTAATTTTGTGAATAGAATCTAGCCAAAAGAATGCACCATGTACCCTGCTCATTACTATCCTAATAACTTCCTTGGGGAAATCCGGAATGCAGAGTATTTCTGTGAATCCTACAGTTTCAGTTATTTTGTGTTCAGGTTTTAGATTACTGGAATAATCACAAATAACAATCTTGTACATGTTCTTAATTTCTTCATCTCCTAATTCTTCTATAGAATATACATCCTAGGGTCTTCTGCAAAAACTACTCCTTTGGGGATTTGAGAAAAGGAACCAACATTATCACCCTTCTTTGCTATTTCAGGAACTAACTGAAAAATGGGCCTAGGGCACTTGATTACTTCCACTGCAGTAGGGTTTTCTATGAATTCAAGTATAGAAGAGGATACCATGATTATAAATACCTATTTCTACCTTTGGAAAGATTAATTGTTGAATCGCTTTGCTTCTTTGCTCGAAATTCCTTAGCTCAGAATTTTCATGCTCTTCGAATGTTTGAATGCTTGGTGAAGTGGAATGGAGCCAAAAACACTAATTTATAATGTTAATTTTACCAACCACCATATTTAATGCTTGTCGGTTAAGTATTCACTTAACATATCTATTGGTATACAAGTAATTTTAACTTCTTACCATCAACCAAGGGAATAATAGCATGTTTCACATTTGTTTGCCAAACCCTCAAATAAATTTTCTTTGGTTGGATGAAGATTCTCCTGCCGATGGAGTGTTGCTTTCTTCTGCTGGTGGAGTGTTACTATGTTTTGTCAGTGGAGGAGTATTCCTATCAACATTTAGTTCTGATTTCCTGATCCATTGTTTTGAGAATTCCTGCTTTACTTCTTCAATCTTTTCTTTTCCTTTCAAACTAGGACCTTTGTTGTTTACTGGTGAGGACTTGCTTCTACAAAATTTAGTAATATGCCCAATTTTGTTACATGCATAACACATCACATTATTTTTCTAAATAACCTTCTGATAACCTATGCTAGTTTGTGTTCTGCATTGATTAGATAAATGTCCAAATCTTCCACAAATATAACATCTCACATTCATTCTACAATTTTCAGAATTATGACCAACTTTGTTGCATTTTGAACATTGACCAGTGGGTGTACTGGTATTCTAATAATTTCTAGATCTACATTGATTTGCTCTATGACCATACTTGTTACAATTAAAGCCGTTGCCATTAAATTTATAAGTAGTAGGTTGTCTTACCGGTTTGCCATGATCCTGTGTGTTTGCAGTATCGGAGCTTTCACCAGTTTCAAATCCAAGACCATTAGTGTCACCATTAGGTTTCTGATTCTTCAACAAGTCACCAAGTTCTTTGAGCTTTTCTTGAATTTTTCTATATGTTGATTTGCAGAAGCTAGTTCTCCTTCCAAGATACCTTGTTGTCTCATGAGTTCATTTGAGTCATTTTGTGCATGTATTAGATCTGTCTTCAACATATCATTTTCATAACTAAGTCTTGTGTTTTCATTTGCAGCATCATTCAATCTTCTAGTCAATTCTTCTTCATTCTTCTTTCTATCTTCAATTTCTTTACAAAATCTCATAGTCATATCCTGCATTTCATTCTTTGTTGTCATGTTTTCTTGTTTTAGCTTATTCATCAAATCACTAAGAGTTTCCTTTTCATCATTCTCATTTTGCATCTTTTCACAAAGTTCTCTTCTCTTGATTCTTGAAATAGTAAGATTTTCTTGAAGTGCTTGAATGATATCCTGAGTAGCCTTTAGATCATCTTCAAGTTTGATATTTTTCAATTTTTCTACATCATAGTCTGAGAGAGCTCCTTCTAATTGCTTCATCAAGTTTTCCATCTCTACCGGTGTCAAGATCTTCCTCAAGCTATTAGGCTTTTGAAAATAGACGACCAAGCTCTGATACCAATTGTTAGGATTCCCACAGATACTGAGAGGGGGGGTGAATTAGTATCTAACCGGTAATAAGATTTTCTTAACTTAAAACATGTAGAGCAAATTAGAACTATGTACTGGTAAACAGAAAGTAATGCAATAAACATAGATAAAAACAACCACATGAAAAACACACCATAACACAATATTTTAACGAGGAAACTCGGTGTGGGAAAAATCTCGATGGGATTTGTGACCCATAATATTCACTTACTGACTAATAAGAGAGTATTACTGCTACAAGAGGGGCCTGCACATGCAGGAAGGCCAAGTGCCTAGAGCTCACTGACTTACAAAATGGATTATATAAATCCAATGTCTTGTACTGCTTCAAAATAGCATCTACTATGCCAGATCTAGTACCAGTTTATAGCTCTGCTTCATACATAAACCCTTAACCTATAATTCACATAATAGGTCTTCCTTATTTTGCTTAGTTACATTCCTCCATTCATTACCTCTATCTTTTTTTATATCTTCTCACAATGTTCTAGAATGAACTCTCTTATATAAGAGTCATTTTACAACTTGCCAAGTCGGCTTACAATGATTTTACAATAATAAACAAAATATATTAACAACAAAATTCCTGTCAGCTTCTATGCTGGTATGCTTCCTTTCACTGTCGGTGCCGATGGTCTATGTGCTGTGTAGAATCTAAGTTTGCTGGTGCCGGTGGATTGCATTGCCGGTGTCATAGGATTGTAAGCTTGCCATCAATGACAAAACCTTTTGATGCAGAGCATCATGAAAAGATCAACCAAATAACCATTATCAAATCCTCTCCATATATCATGCATTAAACTTGAATGATTTAAACCCTTCATCTATTCATTTCTTGCAAATGAAAACCAAGAATTTGTCCAAATTGTAAAATTTACTCTATTTCGGTCATGAAATTATAGTCATGAACAGTCATTAATAACTCTTAAAATATTAATCAACCAGACAATCACTCTAGTCAGATTCTATAAATGCTAGTTATAAAACTTTCCTCCAAATTATAGAAAGATCCAATGGTGAAATCCAAAGTTATGATGAGTTTTCCAAAATTGGTCGCTGTGAATCAAGGTTTTGGGTAGTTCCAAATGGTTTTCACCAAAACATTCATAACTTTCTCAAAACTGAATGAAATAAACTAAAACCAAAAGCAATGGAAACATTATTCAATATACTACACTATCATTATGGAAATACATGTGTTTCTAGGCTGTAGATGGCCGTAAAAGGCCTGGAAACAAGAGAAAAACTTCCAAGATCACAAAACAAGAGATTGAAAACAATGAAAATATGATACCAAAATGTTTCCAATGCTTTCCAATTCCTTCTCCAATTTTTACATCCAGTTATGAATGACTATTGCATAGGTTTTATAGCCTTTTCATCTTCACATGGAAGTTACAACTACCCAACTTCCTCTTATAACCATACAACTTCCCATTTTGATCTTTTTACAACTTTTACAACTTTTGACTCAAATGACTTTAAACCTTCAAAACAACCTTCAAAACATATTAGGATGGAATAATAATGTATTTTTGTCACAATTTTATCCCACCAAGGTTATTTTATACAAATATTACTAAATGACTAATTCAAGACCTTATTGGGACAATTTGGACAACTCATTACAATGGGCTCTTTTAGCCTTACATATTGATTCATATTGACTCAAAATGATATTACAAATGAAAATGTAATTGAATATACTTATGAATTGATTTTTATCCTCTTATAGACTCCTTTTGTACCTTTGTGTTAGGTGCTCCTGCACCACCTTTAATCACCTACAATGTCTCATTGGAGTGTGCATTTGCCAACATACCTAACATAAGACTAACTATCCTGTGCTTCTTGTGAAATATTTTCCTGTTTGCAACCTCAAGAGTCCTGTCTAACTCCTCTGGAGTAAGGGATGCACAAGTAGATAACAACTCTTGAATATTTATATGCTTGTCCTCCTCCATAGCAAATAATGTTCTAGCATCTAAATTGTCATATAGCTGTGTCGATATTTGATTTTCAATTTCTAACAAGGCTTTCTTATATATGTCCAAATACAATAAAACTGCTTCTTCAACTTCTCTATGTTCATCATTATCCAAATTCTCATAATAAAATTATATATTTTTTAACATACCATCCTTAGTAATTTCATCAACCAATTCTACACAAGTCTTGGGTGGAATAACAGTTACATTACCGGTGACAAGTGCTAGATCAATGTCATCCATCTTCTTTCTTCTTCCATTACCGGATGGGGTAGAAGGTGTTTCTTTTGGAGCTCTCTTCTGTGTTGATACCCTAATTGTAACCTTCCTAACCAATTGCTTCCTTGTTTCCTCCTTTATATCTTCACCTTTATTCCTCAATACCCTCTTGAATGCTAAGGATGTGTCATCATCAGATCCAGATTCTAATGGAATAGGCTCAATAAATATTTTAGGTTCTTTCCTCTTCCTTCTATTTTTTGAAACAACATTAATTAATGCCTTGATATCGTGAGATACTTGTTCCACAAATTTGCTTGCCTTGCCCTACTACTTATCCCTCTTCTTCAAGTTAAACTCAATTTCAACCTCTTGCTTCTTCTGTTTAGCAGTACCAAAGGATTTATCATCTTCATCAATAGGTGCATCAATCAATAACTTTTCATAAGCATGTAGAATTTGTGCATTAACTTCATAACCCATCTCTTCGATTCATATCTTTCGAGGCTCGATAGCTTCCATCAAAGTTTCATCCTTCTTAGCCATGAAGCATATATTGGTTGAGTATTTATCAACAATTTTCTTTGGAACCCTCACTGTAGAATTTATAGCCTTATGTAATGCCTCTAAGTAACCCCACACCTTATCATCTCATTGACTACCCAATGTAGCAATAGATTGTTTCAGTTGCTTTCCTACCAGGCTATCAAATGCCCATTATCTCTTCCCAAAACTAGGAGTTTCATTAAAGAAAAATAGCATCAAATTGACAATAAGATTTCCATACCAGAATGTTCCCTTCTTCTCTCCTTTGATCTTCCCTATGTTAATTAACAACTTATCTAACATCCATCCTCAAATATCTAACTTCTCATTTTCCCTCATCATCTTATGTGCTGCATAAATGCAAGAACTGGAAACAAAATTCAAATAGTTTGACTGAGTTACCTTGTATCCAATAGCCATGCTTCTGAATCTGATATCTTTGTCGGTGATAGTGATAACCTTCATTGATCGCTTGTCTAATGTTTCCCTAGTGATTTTGTTGACCTGATCATTAGAAAAATTCTTCTCTAGATGCTGTCCAATCTACAAATAAATAGTGATGGCCCTGATGGCCTCCTTTGAGATCTTATATAGTTTGTCCAACTAGATAAATTATCTATGCACTCTTCTTAAAACATATCTGACAATCTCATCTTCAAATTCGAGAATATCCAAAATGTCGCTAAACCCTAGATCCTCAATATGCTGATATAGGCTTAATATTTCTTGAATATCCCATTAACTCGCTCATATACATGCTCTTAATATAACTGGTTCCCAAATCTTCAATATTATAGTGAATGTAAGCATTGACATCTTCAATATATATAGCTCCTTTTGGGACATGGGAAAAAGTGCCAACCAAATCAGCCAAGGTGGCTTATGTGGACATCATTTGAAAATTGGCCTAGGATGGTCCTTGAACTCAACAACAGTAGGATTTTCAATAAAAGTAGGTGAGGATGATCCCACTTCCATGATGAAAGATAAATACCTGAGTAATAGTTGTTGGTGGAAACCCTAAAGAACTCTTCCAATCACTGGTGAAATCACTTAAGAAGATATCGATCGCACTTACTTTGAATCACTCTAAATCCTTTTGAATGTAAAGTGATCATAAATGAAGTGGATTCAACCTTTTATCCTCCAAGAAACCCTATTCTATCATTGATATGGATGACTTCTGGTGAAAGATACTAGATCTCGGTCTAACATCTCCATGTTGGATAAGCATTTCAATGTCTAGAACATCTTCCAGAACCTCTTCCCAGGGCATAATGAATATATTCATGAATTTTGCCTACCCCTAAGGCATCTACCTCAATTATCGGATGAGATTCCCACTGGTGTAGGAGCAACCTCCTCTGTCGGCTGAGTAACTAGAGCATTCCCATCTATAGATTGATCATCTGATTTTTCTAACCCATTTCTTGATATGCTCTTGCCAAATTTCTTTAACCTTCTCTTTTCCTTTCTCATTTGGTCCATCATTGTTAATTGGTGGATTTATGATTCTACATAGCTTAGCTATGTGTCCAACCTCATTGCATGCATAGCATGTAACATTATTCTTTTAAATTTCTTTGCTAAAATTGATAAAATTGCTTGACCAACATAGTTTAGCCATATGTCCAAATTTTCCACATGCATAACATTTAACATTCATTCTGCAATATTCTGTCTTATGACCATACTTATTGCATTTAGAACATTGACTGGGAGTAGAGTTATAATTTTGATTTTCTCTATCTATACATTCCCTAGCCATGTGACCAATTTTAGTACAAACAAAGCATCTATCATTAAATTTATAAGCATTAAGCTACCTTACTGGTACCTTTTGGTTTTGATCTTCATTTACAGTACTGGAGCTCCAACCTTGTTCAAAACCAATTCCACTAGAATCTCCATTCTCTCTTTGACTTTTCAATAACTCATCAAATTGTGCTGAACTAGCCTTGAATTTGTCCTTGTACTCACTTGCAGCAGTTAGATCATCTCTAAAAATTATCAATTGTTTCTCAAGTTCTTATTCATTACTCTAGGATTGTACTAAATCAGTTCTCAAAAAATCATTTTCATGAACCAACCAGGTGCATTCTTCAAATGTGTCTTTCAGAGATATAGCAATATTTTCTTCCTTATTCTTTCAGTCTTCAATCTCCTTTGATATCCTCATGTTTAAGGAATGCATTTCATTCCTTGTGACCATGTTCTCTTGACTCAACTTCTGACATCTTCCATTAAGGACATCCTTCTCTTGATTATCTTGATTTTGAAAAAGTTCCTTCCTCCTAGCTTGAATAGATGACAACCTCTCTTGTAGGATAAGAATGAATTCTTGAGCAGAATTCAATTCATCTTGTAACTTCAAGTGCTACCTCAATATGCTTCTCCAAACTCATATCCATGGATTCTAGATTCAAGATCTTCCTCAAGTTGTTAAACTTCCTCTAAGGCACAAGGCTAGGATACCAATTCTTGGAATCCAAGAACACTGAGAGGGGGGGGTGAATCAGTGTTCTACCATAATGATCAATTTTAACCTTATTAAAACATTCATTCACCAACCAATAAACCGATACATATAAGAATTAAAGAAGTAAAGCAACCAATAAGCCAATCACACAAATGAATACCATAACACATAGAATTATACGTGGAAAACCTCAAAGAGGAAAAATCAAAGTGGGTTTTGTGACCCACAATATCAATCCACTAGCCACATGAAAAGTTATTATTAAATATAGGGGCCTACACTTGTAGGAAGGCTTACAACCTAGAGCACACTGCTCATCACAAAAAGAGTCTCATTGACTACATACAAATCTAGACTACAATCTAGACAAATGAATGCACTGCAATTATAGCATCTTCTATGCCTTAATACAGTTTTAGTTAAGCTATGTTTGTTGTGGTCTAAAAACCTAAACGCTTACCAGAATAACCTCTTACATAAATGTCCTCACATACATGATCTCTCTTACATATTTCACATTACAAAACATCATCACATTCTCCTATATGAAAAATTATCTAATCAATTGACCTATATACCCTTACAATGTTTCATGCCTTATGTCGGCTTACATAGATAATTAAAAAATGAATATACATGTCATCTCAATTATATATATACATAAATATCAAAATCAATTGTCGATGACAGATCTCCCAAAATGATATCGGCCTCCAATACCGATAACCTGATGAAGTCATGTTGACCTGCAATGTCGATACCCAAATAATTTCTCCTACCAGTGAAGATACCTATTGGTACCAGTGAAGTGTCTACCGGTAAACAACCAAACAAAAATATGAAGCAAGAACATATTGCCATCAATGATAACATATTGAAACCAATCAAATGACTATCAATTGCCAATAATAGCAAGATCCTCTAAATAGTCTCTTGTCTTGTCTCTGTCATCCTTTCCAAAATTTTCATTCCCGTAGCCATTAGGTTTTCTCCTCTTGTAGAAATTTATGTTATCACTCTGGCATGAATTACCTTCTTTTCTTACATCCTTTTCCTTGTTCTGATCCATACAGGTTCCTCTTCCTCTGGTATATCCTCTTCCTCTTTGAAATCTTCCTCTAGAAAACCTTCCACCTTTACTTCGTTGTCTCTTCTCATGTTTTTTGTTCATCTTCTCTTCTGATTTCAAGGAATACTGGTACACTTCTTCAACACTATACAACTTGAAAAAAATGTTCATCTTGCATAGACATCGATAGTCCATTCAAATATCTCGCAACTTGTTCAACCTCATCATAGACATGTCTAGATCTGATTTTCAACTTGTAGAATGCTTTGGTGTACTCATTCACACTAGATTCCTTTTTCTTCAAGTTCTACAACTTCTGGAATAGGTTTACTTAATAATTAGCTGGCATACACTTTGATTTAAACTTAGAAACCATTTGCTCGCATGATTTGATCTTCTCTTTACCTCTTCTATGTCTGTCAACCTAAGAAAGCTCCCACCAAAGAGATGCATGACCTTTCAACTGGGTACAAGCATACTTCACCAACCTTTCCTCTATGATGTTCTCAAAATCAAAATACATATCCATCTCCAAGATCCAATCCACCAATTCATTTGAATCCAGCTTTCCATCATACTCTAGTGGGGTAAAATGTGGTTTAGTGTTTGCCCTACTCAAAACTCTCAAGTACCTTTCTTCATCTAAATCAATTGTTGATGGATTTGATACTTGTTCTCCTAGGGCCTCTTCTTCCTCATCTTCAATATGTCATCCTCTTATCTGGGTTGTCTAAATGGCTTCCAACCGGGTTGCAATTCCTTGCAACATTTCCATCACAGCAAGGTCTGCATTCCTACATGTTGCACCATTCCTATTTCCTCTTTGCGCCATCTTCATGCCAATCCTCTGCACCTGCAGGTTGGATCCATAATCTGCCCCCCTACAATAAAATTCTTTGGACAACACAATCTCTAGAACAAAATCTCGCTCTGATACCACTTGGTGCAATCATCAGTTAGGAGGAACGTAGAAGAGATCAATTTGGATCAGGCAACAAGACTAAACACAATGGAAATAAGAAACTATGATGGAGGCAATGCAGAACTAAATGAATTAGATCATGAAAAATAATTATAGATAACTGATAACATTCGGGTTACAAGATTCAACTCACTGGCCTACTACAAACATGCTTAATTATAGAACAGGTCACTCTCGGACCTCCAAACCTAGGATCTATCTACTATGCTCAATTTTGTTTCTTCTTACTTACTTCTCATGCTCAATTACAATGATTTATATGATCCAAGAAGATCTGGTTGGCCCAAAAGGGATCAAATATCTTTGGTTGATGCAAGATTGCCAAGAACCGGGGATGATCCTACCCTAGATATTTAATCATTGTGTTTGAGGGTGTGAAAGTGAAAGAAGTAGTGTGAAAGAGGATATGTCATCCTAAATATTTGATGACTGATGTTGAGTTGGTGAGAAGGTTTGTGTAATGCAAGCTTTCATGTGCTAGCTACTAGAAGTAGTGAGATGAAGGTATCTACAGATCTTATAGTTTTAGAGGTGCACCAGTGGTGGATTTTTTCTCTTTTATTCTTCTTAATTCTAATAATGAGCCTCTCTTTCTTTCTCTCGAGTAGTGTGCCCTTTGGTAATGAGCTTTTCTTTGTAAAAATCACCTTAATCAATGTCAGCCTAATAGGTATTCATAAATTGAGAATAGATTCTCTAGGTTTTTAACCCTAACAAGGTTTTCCATGTAAAATCTAGTGTCTCATTGTGTATGGTGTGCTCTGGTATTTCATGTTCATATATTTCAATGGGTTATGTGTTAACTTTAAATTGTTGTAGATATGGTTTAAATAGATTTAAGATTTTCTACAACTAATTCATTCCCCCTCTTAGTTGTCATGTGTGTTATAATATTCAAAAAAGATGACATCTAAGAACTTAGTGCCAACCTCAATGCAAAGGGTGTGAAGAAGTCATCGGTGAGGAGGGACCTCAAGGAGATCAATCCACACTAGTAACAAGAGTAAACACAATGAAAACACACAGATATGATGCAGGCAATGCAGAATATATAGTTTTATTGCATGAAATTTGATTACATCCAACCAGTAACAACTGGGTTACAACATGCTGACACACAAGCTTGGTAAAATGGGTCACAACAGGGACCTTGAATTGAAAGATCTATCTTCTAGGCACAATCTATCTATCTGATACTTTGATTTATTGTAATTTATTATATTCTAGAGCATGATTACATATATATATATATATATATATATCGATCCAAAGGATCTAGACAGCCCAAAAGGGATCAAAACCCGAAGAACAAGACCTAACATGCAAAATGAACAAGGTGAGCCTTCGCCAAGAGATTCCTCTGGAAAATCCAAAGGATGAAACATGGAAGGTTGACCACATGCCAAGATACATCAAGATCAATGCTCAAGGCTCCGCAAGTGTCAAAATGGGTTTTGGTAGATCAGCAAAATAGGTCTTAGGCAACCAATAACAAAGGAACAACTGGTAACAAGAAATTGTCATGGAAACTGATTGCGATATCTTGCCAAAAAGTGATCCAAATGAGACGTGGTTTGAAAGAAAGAAAGATGATCAAGTCTTCAACTAGAATCCAACTCCATAGGATCTGGTGAGCCAAAACTAGGACACACAGAAAGAAAACTAAAACTACAAACAAAACAGAAAGGAATATATTTTTTGTTGATGCAAGATTGTTGTGAACCGGGGGTGCTCCTGCATTAGACATCCAAGGTTAATGAAAAGAAAGTTAGCCTCTCACTTTGCTAGTGTCAGAGGGAAACCAAGGTAGTCTACCTCTGCTTGATAAATCCAAGATGAATCTTCAACTGGTGTACTCTTCCACTTCACAAGATATTCTTTGTACTAACATTTCTGGGTACTATGCCCAATCCTACTATCCAAAATTTCTTCAATCTGATCTGGTTCCTTTCTAGGCAATTGTTTCTCCAAGTCTACAACATTGTCCTTACTTAATTATAGTTCATGGTACTCATGAAGATCTACAATGTTGAATATAGGTGAAATACTTAGACTATCTAGTAGCTCCACCTCATATGCATTTCCAAAACTGAACTTTGTCAAAATCTTATAGGGTCAAAACTTCTTCATCTGCAAATTATTATAAGTTCCAACCAGGAATCTCTCTTTTCTCTAGTATACCATTACTTCATCTCCAACTTCAAATTCCTTAAGTCTCCTCTTCTCATCTGCCTTCTCCTTATATTTGTTTTTCATGTCTTCCAAATGTTGTTTAACCTGAATATGCAATACTGTCATGTGATCTGCAAAATCTTCTGCTTCTGAAGTTTTTAGGTCTTCACTACTAATGTCTCTTAGTTCTGTTATTCCTCTAGGATGCACTCCGATAACAAACTCAAAAGGTGTTTTTCTGGTACTTCTATTCACTGAATTGTTATAGGCAAACTCTTCTTTTGCAAGGATCAAATCCCAACTTCTGGTTTTATCTCCCACTAAACATCTCAACAAGTTTCCCAAAATCTAGTAAACTACTTATGTTTGTCCATCAATCCATGGATGAAAAGTAGAACTGAACTTCAAATCTATCTTCATCATCTTCCAAAGTGTTCTCCAAAAATAACCAACAAACTTAGTGTCTCTATCTGAAACTATGCTCTTAGGTAATCCATGCAATCTCACCACTTCCTTGAAAAATAAGTCTACTACATGCAATGCATCTGATGTCTTCTTACAAGGTATGAAATGAGCCAACATTGAAAATCTATCTACTACCACAAATATAGAATTGTTCCCTCTTGGTGTCTTTGGCAATCCAAGTACAAAATCTATGCTTATATCCTCCCAAGGTCTTACCGGTATTGTCAAATGTTTATACAATTCCACATTCTAACTACTACCTTTTGAAACTTGACAAAATCTATAAATCTGCACATATCTCTTAATATCCTTATGAATGTGGGTCCAAAAGTACTGGTCACTCACCAATGTAATTATCTTATCAATGCTACAATGTCTGGCTAAATCTCCATTGCGTTTCTCTTTGATTAGGTTCTCTCTCATGGAACTCTTAGGTATGCATAACTATACTCCCCTAAATGACATCCCATCCTGAATCAAATAATCCAACCATTTGCTCCTATCAACCATAACCAGTTCTCTACATGCTTTCCAAGGTTTTGCAAAATCAGGGTCTTCATCATACAGGGTCTTCAAATCTTCAAAACCTAATACTGTCACTCTCATATTTGTCAACAAATTCCTTCTCCTACTCAATGCATCAACAAATTTTTTAGATTTTCTACTTCTAGGCTTCAACACAAAGGTGTAACTCTACAATAATTCTACCCATCTCATATGTCTTTGATTTAACTTATTCTAACTATTCAAATACTACAAACCTTGATTATCTGTATACAACATAAACACCTTAGGCAACAAGTAGTGTCTCCATTTCTTCAAGGCTTGAACTATGGCATAAAACTCCTAATCATACACTAAATATCTCTTATGGGCATCATTCAATCTCACTAAAATATGCTACTACTCTCCCTTCTTGACTAAAAACTGCTCCTATTGTTGTTCCTCTTGCATCACAATCCACTTGAAATACCTTATTGAAATTTAGTAATGCTAACACAAGTTGCTTAGACACTTTCTGTTTCATCAATTCAAAACTTTTGTTTTCTCCAGTAGTCCACTTGAATTCCTTCTGATCTCCTCTCACAGTCTCAGTCATAGGGTTACAAACTGAACTAAAATTTTTGATAAACTTCTAGTAAAAACTAGGCAATCCATGAAATGATCTTACCACTCCAATGCTTTCTGGTGTAGGCGACTCAACAATGGATTTCACTTTCTCAGGGTCCATCTTCAAACCATCCTCATATATCACAAATCCTAAATAGACTAACTCATCCTTCATGAAAGTACACTTCTTGATATTGATCAACAACTTTTCTTCTCTCAACCTCTGTAAAACTTGTCTTAACTGCAACAAATGCTCCTCTTTTGTTCTACTAAAAATCAGAATTTCATACAAATACACAATCATAAACTTACCCAAGAATTTCTTTAATACCTCATTCATCAGCCTCATGAAAGTGCTCGGTGCATTACTCAATCCAAAAGGCATTGCCAACCATTCATATAGTCCTTAATTTGTCTTAAATTTTGTCTTTCACTCATCACCTTATCTGATCCTAATCTGATGGTATCCACTCTTTAAATCTATCTTTGTAAAGTATTTTTCTCCACTCAAACAGTTCATTATGTCATCCATCCTAGGTAAAGGAAACTAGTATTTCACTGTGATCTTGTTTATTGCTCTTGAACCAGTACACATCATCCATCCTCCATTCTTCTTAGGTGCTATTATGGTTGGTACTGCACAAGGGCTCAAACTCTCTCTGATGAAACCTTTCTTCAACAGCTCCTATACTTGTCTATTCAGTTCTTCATTCTCTATCGGTGTCAACCGGTGTGCATCTTTGTTAGGCAAACTAGCTTTGGGAACCAAGTTCATGCAATGACTAATACTTCTAATAGGTGGCAATCCATCAGGTACATTATCTGAAATGATGTCCTCATATTCTGTTAGCAAATCTCTTATCTCTATTGGGTGTTCTCCTTCGGGTTCTAGTCTCTCCGTCTTCTTAGGAATTAAGGAAAAACACAAATTCTCATGTCTCAATCCATCCTTGAATTTCCTTCCATCTACTAAACAGATTCTAGTATTTGTACAAACTTTACTATTCAAAGGTTCCTCCGAAGGTAACAAAGTTTTCTTCATCCCATTGGTTGCAATAGTGTATGTATTCTTCCTCCCATCATGTATTGGCTGCTTATCAAACTACCAAGGTCTTCCTAATAAAAGATAACAAATATCCATAGGCATAATATCACACAAAACTTCATTGTGATAATTCCCAATTTTTTATTTTACCAAACACTGTTCACTTACTAACAACTTATGTTCATCCCAAATCTATGCTATCTGATAAGGCTTAGGGTGTTTCAATCTCTCCAATTTCAGCTTATTCACCATCTCTTTTGAAACAAGATCATCTGAACTACCACTATCAATAACAACTTTACAACACTTACCAGATACCTTACATCTAGTCTTGAATAGGTTCTTCCTCTACAAAGGTTCTTCATCTCCTCCAATATGACTCAAAGCTCTCCTCATCATCAACACCTTCCCATCTTCTAATTAATTGTCTGATATAGTGGGGTTTTCTTCGACCTATTGGTTCCCAAAACCATAGATTGGAAAACCAAAAGACTTGCCAAATCCTCAAGTAGTCCAATTAGCCTTGGCCAACGAACAAGGATGGTCAAAGACCAAATCCCTCTGCACTTAAGGCTACACTAAACCTAGGTGGGTGTGCCTCTTACACAACTGGCAAATTATTGTTCTGCATCTATGCTTTATTATATGCTTTAACTGAATGTTTTGAAAAGAAATGATTGTGAATGTATATTAAAAATGAGATTGCTTTCAGGACTTAAATTAAATCTGCATAGATCAATTCATATAGGATTTGGGAAGAACGTTTCTCTATCAAGGACCCTGAATGTATAGAAATCAAAACCTTAAAAGATCAATAACAGACTAGTGCCTCTATCCAGAGGTATATATGACACTTTGTGGAAAAAATATCTTATCAACTCAAGAGACAATTTCTCATCAACTACGAAGGTTCAATATGTGTTACACAAACAATAAGATCTCAATCTTTCACTTAATGCAATGACATGTGATTCACATCATAGATAATCTATAAACAGATTTATCAAGAGGACAAAGATAATCATCAACACAAAAGTGTACACAATATTTGGAAAAAGAAACAACAAACCTTGTATATTAATCTTAAGGAAATAATTGCATACATAAGCTTCACTTGCAGATACTCCATTACAGATTGCTTGCACAAAATGATACTTCTTCTTCCTATAGACTTCCCTAATACATATAACTTCCAGTCCTTCCCAACAATATTCCCCCCCCCCATTACATACAAAAATGACTCCCTATAAGTATGTGAAACAAAACACATATATGAAAGGACATGCCTCTTCATACATAGAAGGGAGTTACAAACAATTGCATTCCAAAGGACACACCCTCTGGTTTAATAAATAATTACAAATGAGAACCCTAAAAAATACTAAATGGTGCTTTAATAATGTTCTTTCTAATCTTTCACTTCGATAAAATTCCACTTCCGCTTTTGAACTCCTTTATATTCCTCATCACCAAACTTTGATAAAATATCTTGCACACAAACTAAACCAATCAAATTCATTGATTTAAAAAATTAATTACTCTCGATTAGGTTTTTCTTATGAAAGATTAATAATCCATTTCCCTAATGCAAGATTAATCATCCTTAATCAAATTATATCATCAAGAGGATATTTTGCAAAGTGATATTTATACTTGGGATTTTAACAACATTAATTCATATAATAAAACAAAATATTTACCCTAATATATATTTCCAAATAATAACATAAGGTAAAATACTTTATACCAAATAATAATGCTTCCCTTGGAAAATGATATCCATGGATAAATATTCCAACTTTTCAATACCTTTTCATCCTTTTAGGGCACCTTCATCTTTTTGGGTAATATTTTATCATATAGGACAAATAATTTGCAAAAATCAATCAAACATTATCATATGATGTAAATAATTTACCCTAATGAATATGTTCAATTTATTTACCTAGGGTGAAAAGAACATTAAGGGAATATAAGATGACATAATAATATATCAAAACCTTTTTAGGTCATCATATACCACATACACTTTTCCCTTTTGATAAAAATATTACAATTATAACATTTCAAATGCAAGAAATAAAATAATATTTTAATCCTTATCAAAGTGCTATTGCAAAAAATAAAAATCATTATACCTCTTTGTATGATATTGATTATATGAAGTTCTTAGGGTAAGGAATACTTCCTATCCCATTGAAGAAATAATGTAAACTTTGTGCACAATAAAAAACATAATTAGATATTTATTCATTTCAATAAATATAATTTACACTAAAATATTAAATTTATTGATTAAAGGTAAAAATATTTACAAGAGGATAAAAGGAAAATTATAATGCTAGAATCCAATGTTATCCATGATTTTACTTAAAGCACTTTCGAAATAAATATCTTTCATCCTATTAGCAAAATATTTCCTCTTCAATTTTCAAAAGATAACAAAAAATAATAATTTTAGAATATTATTTACATAGCAATATTAAATGTAATAATATCATTTCAAGATAATGATTTAAAATATTAAATAATAGAAAATCATTAAAATAAACCTCAAGTGAGAAATACTTACTACCCCGTTGGAAATAAGTATAATCTTTCTGCACACAAAATGGCATAATCAATTTACTGATGAAAATTTTATATTAGAGATAATTAGAAAAATAAAATCTTTAATGATATGATCCCTTATGCAAAAAATAATTTTGCCCTAATAGAGATATATTTATCTTTTTGTTCATAATTTTAGGGCAAAAGATTATAGTGTAATTTCCCAAATCATTAAGTGGTTTTTCTTAGAAATGAACTAAGAAATAAAATCACTTAAAATAAATTCTCAGAATTTAAATATATTTAATAATTTTTTTTTGAGAAATAATTACTTTTAAGATTAAAAAGTAAAAATGATATTTGATAATCATTCTACCTCTAATTTAAAGAAAAAGTAAATTATTAAACTAATATACTTACCCTTGTCAAAAATTAAAACAATATTACCTTTGTAACCTCATCAGGTTAGCATACCTTCTCATGATTGGCACATTATATCCTACATTGATACCCGATGACAATGAAGAATAAAAAATTTAATTTCTCCTCCAGCCAATAAATTTTAAAATAACACATCAACCGAACTCTGATCTCTATGAAAATTAAAATAGAATAATTTGACATCAAAATATTAAGTGGGTTCTCCTCTAATTGTTCAAATTCAAAACTTTTTTTTGACGCATTTTTATGTCGGGATCAGTCAAAAAATAATTAAAAGGCAGATCAGAACTTCTTCGATTCTCATGAAATCTTACGGGCACATAGTCCCATATACCAAATAAACTTTCACCAACTGGTTTTCCAAGATCTTTTCTAAGTGTGGCGATTTTAATCACCAAAGTTGACAACTTTTTAATCCTAAAAATTTCACTAAAAAACATCTGAAAACTGTTTTTACTTCTGCCTTCAAAAATATGAGAAATAGGCTAATAAAGATCTGAAACCTGGAAAATAGTTTTATTTTGATATAGGGAATCATGTGGACCATGTCATCTTATAAGATATCTATCCGACCAATAGATGTTAAAATCCAAAGAGAGCACTTGATCAACAATGTAATCCTGCAAACAACAATTCTGAAGAAACTCCATTTGGTTTTAGCCAATGAAAAAAAGCAAATAGATTCACAACACTTTGAAATTCAGCATCAGGCTTCATTAAGATAAAATATGATATGCACAAATAATTAGTTTGACATAAGGGTTTAATGGGAAAGAGCTATCAATGCTTGAATGTGACTTTTCAATTCGTGATTTATACATTCTAAGAAAATGCACATAGATTAGCCTCAAGAGAAACAAGTACTGTTATCAAGAGGATGTACAATTTGGCATAGAACATATTTATGATATACAAAATGCATATGAACAATTAAATTGACATAATAGTGCTTAGGTGAGAAGTAATTTTAATTCAAAAAGGTGTACCTGGAATGATTTTTCCTTTGCAACCACATACATACCTAGAAATCGACCACCTTGCTCATGCACCAAACCTAGTTTCTTAGAGTTGGAAATGGAAGAACTAGCTTGATTATAGATGTGACACATGATTGAACATAGAAATTTGCTTTTTGTCATGAATCTGGAACTCTAAAATTTGAAAATTTTAGGGTTCCAACAATGGCTCTTTCTGGGGACGTATGCTCCATGTGAGCATAGCGATATCTTAGCTATCTTTGTATAAGAAGACCATTTGATACCATTCCCTTCTGTAATTCATCATCCAAATTAAATTGGGTGGCCCTAGGCCCCCCAAATATTGATATTGCTTTTTCCCTCTATCAAACATTTGACTTTGGTTCTGTAAGCATGTGAAATTTTTTAATATATTACTCTCACTTCCCTCAACATTTATAATCCTCTTCTCTTCACATTTCTCACAAATGCATTTCACTAATATTACTTGGTTTACAAATAAATAATTACACTCACATCTTGGTGCAAATTATGTTTTATGATTTTTAACCTTATACTCATCTTTCCATTGTTCTTGGCATTCAAATGAAAACCCTAATGTTTCATCAAATGCCTCCTTTATTGAAGAAAATAAATGAACCTCACTATACATAATTTTTACATGGGTGTAATTTTCATAGAGGATTTCAAAATCATAAATTTGAATATCCTTTTTACCTTGAAATGTATTTTCCAACTGTGAAATATTCTTTAGAGGGAAAATAAAAGTCTCTCCACTTCCTCTTCCTTGAAAAATATTTGGATCTCCCAATGAAATATTTGCATTAGGCTCTGCACAACCCTTGTTGTAGCATTCCAAATGCTTTACTCCTCCCTGATTGTAATCTATATTTTTCATTTTTACCATCTCTTTATTTTGGCAAATATTTCATTTCCTTTTACTAGGAAAATAGGGCACACATAGGAACCCTTTTCACATATCATTTTATCATAGTGAAAACTTGAAAAATTTTGACATTATTTTTGAGAGAGAACCTTTGTGGTAGATTTTATTTATAATTCCCTTCTCTTAGAGTATTATCCAAACCTTGAGGAAAAACTTCACTTTTATCATATAATAGATTTGGGCATATATTATCCTCATGAGAATTTTGCAAAAATATTTCATCCTTCTTGCTGCACAGTATTGTCATATTCTCTTTTATAGTCTCTATGGATACTACTTTTGCAAAATTATTTTCATGCATATTTTCTTCTACTTCTCCACACAATGGATGAGTATAAAAGTTATACATACCTTCATGAAAACTCTTCTATGGTTGATCACATGCTTTATCTTTTGGAATAATGTCTTCATAGCTGTCCTCTATAGAGATGTCCTCCTATGCATAAAATGTATGTATATCTATTTCACAAAATGGATTAGAAAAGAATTCATATCTTGGAAACCATTTTTCAATTTCCTTTGCAGATTTGTTGTACTGAAGATTTGAAAAACTATTTCCAGGCACACATCCCCTATTATACTCATCGCCGTGTATGAATTCCTTTGACATATTTTCTTAGGAATCATCACTTACTTCATCAAATACACCTTGCATGTGCCTTAATCCATTAATCTATTTATTTTGAAATAAATTTGGACCATTTTTCTGAATGTATTTTTTATATTCTATGTCTAATAATTTGGAAGTTTCTTCCATAGCGAAGGGATTTATTATTTTGATATTGCATATTTTCTATTCCCATACAGGTCCCATCAATAATGGAATCTTCTTCAATCTGATCCAAACTTCCTTCTTCATCAGGGTTCTCTTTAAGTTTTATCCTGCATCCATTATCTTCTGCAATCATTTCATCAAGTAGACACCTGACCAAATTATACAATTGAGAGTCATACCCTATCTTATATATCTTTTTTAATAACTCATCAAATGGAGGCTTGACATATGAAGATCTCTTGATAAACTTTGAATATCCTCATGAAGAAGTCTACTACAGATTCATCTTCTTGTCTTTTAATATTTAAAAATTCATCCAAGGGAGACACATAGGATTCTGCTTCCATAGTGTATTTGTGATCTTCCTCTAGCTCATAGCACATGCTTCCTTCTTCATCTACATCATGAAATACATCAAGGAACCATTTATCCAACTCCCTCCATGATGAGATTCTCTGTGTAGGGAGTGATTCATAAGCTTCTCTTGCATTATCCTTCAATGTCCTAATGAATAGTTTCATCACATAATCTTCTGCATAAATCTCATATTCCTTTATGAATGTATAAAATACATCCAAATGATCAATTGCTGATTCATCATATTCCCCATGGAATTTTGGTACAAGTTGTGAAAGTTTAGGGTATAACTTGTTTGGAATACATTGAAGCTACTAAGATCCAACAGCCTGATGCCATCTGGAATAAAAGGTCTTCTTTGAAACATTTTCAAAAAGAAAATTTTCATCTCCCTCTAGGTCTCTTCCCCTAGTAGAGTCACAAATTGAAATAAAACTTCTTATTAGGTAGGGTCACCACCTCCTATGGAGGAAAAATTACTTATTAAGATCTAGGGTTCTTCCTTCTAATACAACACCTGAAATGAGATTCTGGAATTGATGTTTTACAGACAACTCCCCTACAGAGTCACCAATCTATTTTGTGACTCAGATGGGGAAAACAAAACTTATAAAATATTCAATGAAAAAACACAAGAGCTTCTAGGTGAATGTCAAACTATGTATGACAACTCCCCAGCAAAGTCACCAATCTGTAGGTTCCCAAAACCACAAGCTAGAAAACCAAAAGACTTGCTAAATCCTCAAGTAGTCCAATCAGCCTTGGCCAACGAACAAGGATGGTCAAAGACCAAATCCCTCTGCACTTAAGGCTCCACTGAACCTAGGTGGGTGTGCCTCTTCCTCTCAAGAACAAAAGAGGTTAGTTATAGTGGATTTAAACCTTTTAAAAAGTATACACAACTGGCAAATTATTGTTCTGCAACCATGCTTTATTATGTGCTTTAAGTGAATGATTTGAAAAGAAATGATTGTGAATGTATATTGAAAATGAGATTGCTTTCAAGACTTAAATGAAATATGCATAGATCAGTTCATATAAGATTTGGGAAGAGCATTTCTCTATCAGGGACCTTGAATGCATACAAATCAAAACATTAAAATATCAATAATAGACAAGTGCCTCTATCCAAGGATATATATGACACTTTGTGGATAAAATATCTTATCAACTCAAGAGACAATTTCTCATCAACTATGAAGGTTCAGTATGTGTTACACAAATAATAAGAACTCAATATTTCATTTAATGCAACGACATGTGATTCACATCATAGCAAATCTATAAACAAATTTATCAAGAGGACAAAAATAATTATCAACACAAAAGTGTACATAATATTTGGAAAAAGAAACAACGAACCTTGTATATTAATCTTCAAGAAATAATTGCATACATAAGCTACACTTGCAGATACTCCATTATAGATTGCTTGCACAAAATGATACGTCTTCTTCCTATATGCTTCCCTAATACATATAACTTGCAGTCCTTTCTAGCAGTATTCCCCACCCCCACCCCCACATTACATACAAAAATGACTCCCTATAAGTATGTGAATCAAAAGACATATATGAAAGGACACACCCTTTCATGCATAGAAGGGAGTTACAAACAGTTGCATTCCAAAGGACACACCCTCTAGTTTAATAAATAATTACAAATGAGAACCCTAAAAAATACCAAATGGTGCTTTAATAATGTTCTTTCTAATCTTTCACTTTGATAAAATTCCACTTCTGCTTTTGAACTGCTTGATATCCTCGTCACCAAACTTTGATAAAATATCCTACACACAAACTAAACCAATCAAATTAATTGATTTAAAAAATTAATTACTCTTGATTAGGTTTTGCTTATGAAAGATTAATAATCCCTTTCCCTAATGCAAGATTAATCGTCCTTAATCAAAGTATATAATCAAGAGGATATTTTGCAAAGTGATATTTATACTTGGGACTTTAAAAACATTAACTCATATAATAAAACAAAATATTTACCCTAGTATATATTTCCAAATAATAACAGAAGGTAAAATACTTTATACCAAATAATAATACTTACCTTGGAAAATGATATCAATGGATAAATATTCCAACTTTGCAATACCTTTTCATCCTTTTAGGGCAACTTCATCTTTCTTAGGAATATTTTATCATATAGGATAAATACTTTGCAAAAATCAATCAAACATTATCATATAAAAATAAAAATCATGATATTGATTATATGAAGCACTTAGGGTAAGGAATACTTCCTATCCCATGGAAGAAATAATGATAACTTTCTCCACAATAAAAAACATAATTAGATATTTATTCATTTCAATAAATATAATTTACCCTAAAATATTAAATTTATTGATTAAAGTTAAAAATATTTACAAGAGGATAAAAGGAAAATTATAATACTAGAATCCAATGTTATCCATGATTTTACTTAAAGCACTTTCGAAATAAATATCTTTCATCCTATTAGCAAAATATTTCCTCTTCAATTTTCAAAAGATAACATAAATAAATAATATTGGAATATTATTTACATAGCAAGATTAAATGTAATAATGCCATTTCAAGATAATGATTTAAAATATTAAATAATAGAAAATCATTAAAATAAACCTCAAGTGAGAAATACTTACTGCCCCATTGGAAATAAGTATAATCTTTCTGTGCACAAAATGACATAATCAATTTACTGGTGAAAATTTTCTGTTAGGGATAATTAGAAAAATAAAATCTTTAATGATATGATCCCTTATGCAAAAAATAATTTTGCCCTAATAGTGATATATTTATCTTTTTGTTCATAATTTTAGGGCAAAAGATTATAGTGTAATTTCCCAAATCATTAAGTAGCTTTTCTTAGAAATGAACTAAGAAATAAAATCACTTAAAATAAATTCTCAAAATGTAAATATATTTAATAAAAAAAATTTGTGAAATAATTACTTTTAAGATTAAAAAGTAAAAATGATAATTGATAATCATTCTACCTCTAATTTAAAACAAAAGTAAATTATTAAACTAATATACTTACCCTGGTCAAAAATTAAAACAATATCTTTGTAACCTCATCGGGGTAGCATACCTTCTCGGGATTACCAAATTATATCCTACACCAATACTTGATGGCAATGAAGGCTTCTTCTTTCACTTTGTCAATGCTTCAAACTATGCAAGAAAATAAAAAATGTAATTTCTCCTCCGGCCTATTTTGAAGTAATTTTATTGCTAACTAACTAGGTATCCAAATGCCATGAAAATTGGCCAAAAGTTTAAATAATTGAAATAAAACATGGGTTTTATTTCAAATTTCAGGTAGCTTGCCAAATTTTGATACTTGCTTTGTAAACTGGCCTGTCAAAGCAAGTCGTGGGCAATATAAATATTAAAATAACACATCAAATGAGCTTCGATCTCCATGAAAATTAAAATAGAATCATTTGACATCAAAATATTAAGTGGGTTGTCCTTTGATTGTTCAAATTCAAAACTTTTTTCTGACACATTTTTATGTCAGGATCAGTCAGAAAACCATTAAAAGACAAGTCAGAACTTCTAAGATTCTCATGAAATCTTATGAGCACATAGTTACATATACCAAAGAAAATTTCACCAACCGTTTTTCCAAGATCTTTTCTGAGCGTAGAGATTTTAGTCACCAAAGTTGACAACATTTTAATCCTAAAAATTTCACTGACAAACATCTGAAAACTGTCTTTACTTTTGCCTTCAAAAATATGAGAAACGGGCTAACGAAGATCTGAAACCTGGAAAATAGTTTTATTTCCATATAGGGAATCATGTGGACCATTTCATCTGATAAGATATCTATTTGGCCAATAGATGTTAAAATCCAAAGAGAGCACTTGGTCAACATTGTAACCCTACAAACAACAATTCTGAAAAAACTCCATTTGGTTTTAGCCAGTGAAAAATAGAAAATAGATTCACAACACTTTGAAATTCAGCATCGGGCTTCATTAAGATAAAAGATAATATGCACAAATAATTTGTTTGACATAAGGGTTTAATGGGAAAGAGCTATCAATGCTTGAATATGACTTTTCAATTCGTGATTTATACATTCTAATAAAATGCACATAGATTAGCCTCTAGAGAAACAATAATTGTTATCAAGAGGATCTACAATTTGGCATAGAACATATTTATGATATACAAAATGCATATGACCAATTAAATTGACATAATAATGCTTAGCTGAGAAGAAATTATGATTCAAAAAGGCGTACCTGGAATGATTTTGCCTTTGCAACCACATACATACCTGGAAATTGACCACCTTGTTTATGCACCAAACCTGGTTTCTTAGAGTTGGAAATAGGAGAACCTGCTTGATTATAGATGTGACACTTGATTGAACATAAAAATCTTCTTTTTGGCATGAATCTGGAACTCTAAAATTTGAAAATTTTAGGGTTTCAACACCACCATTGTTGCTCTTCTAGTAGCCTTTGTCTTCTTACATTCAAATTCATGGTATCCTTCTCATTCGCTCTTAAAGCAGGTTCCTCTAAATTATTTGCCATTTGGTGGAATTGATTATGTGTTGCATTGTTGTTTTATCATTGATGTCAACACTAGTTGTTTGGATGCTTTACCAACACCCTTCTAGTCCCGGTAGGCTAAGTGGTTTCTGGTTAACTTGGATCTGGTATGATCCGGTAGGCTCTAATATAGTCTAGTGATGGAATTGGATTGCTCATGATACTTATAGTCATATTTGGTCAGTTGGTTTTAGTCTGGAGATTGGATGCTATCTTGCTTGCTCAGAAGATTGGTTTCTTGTTCTAGCGAGGGTTTCACTGACAGAGCTTTTGATGGAGATCTTTGATGAATTACATAAGTGGTGTTGGTACATCTTCTAATGGAGTTTCAGGATGCTGTTGATGATCATGTTCAAGACTTGACATTTGGAGATCATTTTTGAAGTGTGTGGACCTATACTTGGTCTCAGTTTATCTAGGTTATGGACTAGCTTTAATATAACGTGTGGATAGGACCTACTGTTGTATTTTTGGGATGTCTTATGTGTTGATATTACCTATTTAGTCAAGGAATGTAATGTATGAATAATGTAATATCATTCAGGCATAGGAGATGTTATCTTTTATAGTTCAACACTTCTCCAAATTGTAGTCTAGATTTATATGTAGTCAGTGAGGCTCCTTTTGTGATGAGCGGTGTTCTCTAGGATGTTGGTCTTCTTGCAAGTGCAGACCCCTTAATTGTAATTCACATACTTACTACAAAAATACTATCTAACTGTGGGTAGGCTTCCCACCGTGGTTTTACCCTTTACTCGGTTTTCCATATACAAATCTTGGTGTTGTGTGGATGGCTTTTATTCTGTGATTACTAATTATGCTTAATTGATTAATAGTTATTTTAGTATTGTTGTTTTGGGTTCTCATATTAAAGTTTAATTGTTGAATGTTCCTTTAATTTGTGACAATTGATTCACCCCCTCCCTCTTAGTTGTATTCTAGTTATTTGAACTGTCTAACAATTAGTATCAGAGCTTTGGTCCTCTCTATAGAATGGTGTCACACCCTATAATCTAAGATCTAGCAATCCTCCTCCAACAAACCTAGAGAAGGAGATTGAGAATGATTGTAGAGAAAGAGAAGCCCTCTTGTGTGCACTTTCTGATCAACAAATAATAAGATTAACCAAAAAATCATCTAGAAAGGCTATATGGGATAAGTTGGAGACTCTTAATGAAGGTGACCCTACAGTGAAGATTCCTAAACTTGATGGTTATCAGGTAACATAAGAAAACCTGAAGATGGAAGAATTTGAAAGGATTACTACATTCATGGAAATCGTAAATGAGATTGTTATGGGAATTCAATGTTGTGGTGGAGCTCTAAGCAAAGATGAAATTGTTTCTAAAGTCCTAAGAGATCTACCACTGGCTTAAAAAATGAAGGCTACTGCTATTAATGAGTTGAGAACAATGGCTAATACATCTATCAACAAAGATACTTTGGTTGGGAAACTATCTTCTTTCGATCTTGAGGAATTTAGACCTTTTGGAGCTATGAAGACTGAACCTTCTTTTCTTGCATCTACATCTGCAACTGGTAAGAAAGACTGGAAAGCTTTATATGAAAAGGAGTTAGAAGATATGAAGAGAGAAGATGATGAGTTTGAGCAACTTGAAGCACTATTTTCTAGAAGAGTACTGAAAGGACCGGTAGGAAGTAAGTATGTAGGAAAAGAACCTTTTAAATGTTTTGCATGTAATAAGATTGATCATTTTGTATCTAGATATCCTAAAAGGAACTCAAGATTTGAAGAAAGAGTTAAAAGACCAGTTAAGCCTAACCTTGGCTATCAGAACATATATAAATACAAAAAAAACAAAGACAAATCATGCTTCATAGCGGATGAGGAAGGTATTACTGATTGAGATGATGAACGAGCACTATAAGAGAATGGATCTGACAATGGGAAGGAATGGGTGTTCCTGGCTATCAAGGAAGATGCTCTAGCACTATAAGAGAATGTACCTGAAGAGAAGGCACTTGCTGGTAAAATTAA
Source organism: Cryptomeria japonica (assembly GCF_030272615.1). Taxonomy (NCBI): domain Eukaryota; kingdom Viridiplantae; phylum Streptophyta; class Pinopsida; order Cupressales; family Cupressaceae; genus Cryptomeria; species Cryptomeria japonica. The sequence goes on along the minus strand of NC_081405.1, from coordinate 588,367,401 downwards.
GGATAAGGATGAATGGGTAATTGACAGTGGTTGTTCACATCATATGACTAGAGATAAAAGGAAGTTTTTGTCTTTGCAAGAAATTGATGGTGGACTAGTTAGATTTGGAGATGACAAGGCATGTATGATTAAAGGAAAAAGAACTATATCATTGGATGGTAATAACAATAATAACAATGTTTATTATGTTTAAGGTTTGAGGCATAATCTTTTGAGTGTAGGACAATTGGTAGATAAGGGATTTCAATTACAGTTTAAGGATGGAAAATGCAAAATCAATAACAAATCTAGCTTGGAGATTACAACTGGTACACAAACAAAAGGTAATATATTTCATTTGAACTTCGGTGAGAATACATGTTTGATTACACAGATTGATGAGAGTTGGATATGGAATAAAAGGATATGTCATGTGAATTTTGATTACATTGTGAAGATCCATTCAACTAAGGTAGTTAGGGATATACCAACAATTATGAAGCCCTTGTTATCACTGTTTTGAGCTTGGATGATTTTATTCCTTAGTTGTCTAAGGTCTGCAAAGTTGTGCTTAGCATTTCATAATGCTTCTGAGTTTTTGGGTCAAAAAGGGTTTAGGGTTTTTGAAATTTAACCCTTCCTATGTTCAGAAAGCCCTTGCGTTCTATTTTTGTCTACCTTTTCCCACTTAACTGGAAGGGTAGGTCCATCGTGAAGCCCCCCCCACCTTTACAACTTTTCTTAGGTGGGTCTCTATTAATTTTTAATTATTTGCACCCTTTTCCTAAGTTTTGAGTTCTTTGACGGGCCCCATAAAAAACATGCAAGTCCAAAGTCGATCCGGCGATGCGTGTGGATTCGCATCCTAAAGTAGCCTAAGGTTTACCTTTTGTGAAGTAGCAAAAAGGTGGCGAGCCCAGGTAATATGGTCACAAAGGAGCTAATAAACAATCACATTTTGGAGGATCTAATGGTTTGCATTGATTTGCGAGGAAAATTTGTCGGGGTTTTATGCTTCACGAAATAGCGAAAAGCTGGCAGGCCCCAGAAGGTAAGCAAACCCTGCGGTTAAAGACCAATCGACTCAAGGTTGATCGGGTGGTTTGCATGAATTTGCGAAGGAAAGATGTGCGACATTTACCTTTTGTGAAGTGGCAAAAAGGTAATGGGTCCAGCTTAAAGGTGACATGACAAGTAAAGAGGGTGCATCTCAAAGTAGATTTGACGGTCCGCGTTGTTTCGCTAGGTGAAGTAACATGAACTTTAGCTTTCACGAAACAATGAAATGTGCTGGTGGGTACATGGCCAGTGATGTGGCAATGTAGTGGGACGTTCAACAAGGTAAAAAGGGAGACTCATCAGCTAAACATGTGGCTCCTAAGGATGGTGTAGGGCCCTCTTTGATTGAACAGTGATGGTGTTGAAACCCATGGTAAAATAGAACACGTGGCAGTCTAGATGTGGAACTCGATGGAATTCTTGAGGAAATCAAGGACTGACATGTAAGAATTATCTACCCACGCTAAATAAGGAACAAAGGTGTTAAAGGTGTTAAAGGTTGCACATCTTGAGAGGGATCCAACGATGGGCATTGTTTTGCAGCCCAAAGATGCAGGGTCTTTAAACTTCATGAAGCAACAAAAACCATTAGCGGTAATAACTTCCATGCGGTTAGTGAAAATATAAGCGGTCACCATGTAGAGTAAAGGTCGAGCAGATGGTGGAAGATCTAACGGTAGGCGCTATTTTGCATGGAAGAGATACATAAGGAAGGTAGGGCCCATTTTTGAGCAAAATGACCAAGTAAAGTAAAAGATGCGAGGATTTTAAGCTTCACAAAGCAGTGAACGATGAAACACTTAGAGAATGTTATGATCCATTGGAGCCAATTTTTGAATTCGGCTGCGAATTCAATTCTAAGTTGATTGCCCAAGCATGAGGTTTTAAATGCTTCAATTCATTACTCTGTTGCCATATTAAGCTTCACATCAATTGGACTTTGGTATCATTTCGAAGAGTTTTGTAGAGGAGTCATTGCATAAAGAGAATTTCTTCAAACAACCAGTGAGTTTTTGCATGCTGCTTGATTGTTACTACTTGAATTGGGATCATTGCATGTTTGTTTTCTCAGAGGTTAGTCAAAATTTTAATTAATATAAATATGATTCTGGGATGGCACCAAGAAGGGATTTCACAAGAAAGGTGAATTATCAGGATAGAAACATATGTGATGATTTCTTGGAACAACTGACCATGTCCACAAATGTTGCGACCAAAATTAAAGAATTGGTACCTAAAGCCCCCCATCTAAGAATTGGAGATGGTTTGTATGACAAAGGTAACTGGTTGAGGGATCCACAGATAGGTATATCAGGTCTAGGACTTTTTAAGGTGGGTTTTAGTGAAAGATATGCCTCCACCTCGATGAATAGTGTATGGGAATTAGACGTGGGAAAGCTCATAGTCCCTGGGGTTTTCATGGATGTAGACTTGTTAACCTAGATTGCACACAATTATGACCCTGTGGCTAAGTGTATCAGGAATTTGAATGGAAGAGCCTTAATTAAAATCAATGATGATAAATTTAGGAAGGTGTTTAAGCTCAGTGAGGTATCAAATTACTTAGAGCCTATCAATTTTGAAACATTGGCCCAAGTCTACAATGTGCAGAGGGATCACCTTAGGAGTGGTCCTTTGAAGGAGTTTTTTGTCAAAATAGGAGGACTAACTATTGTAGGCCCTAGTACCATGGAGCCCTTCTCTCTGAATTTGTTTACCCTGAGGGCTAAAGGGATGTATTGGTCACTCTGTCAGATTTTTGGGGAAGATGTTGAAACCACTATGCCAACCCATTATATGCTAATGATAGCATAGATTCTGAACCCCTCTCTAGCAGTAACATTTGATTATGCACCTTATCTCACTAATGCAATTGATGCAAGACTGATAGCGATAAAACCTGGTAAGGTAGACAGACCTTTTGGATGGTACTCCCTTCTCATGCATATGTTTTTATTTAAAGGTGTTGATTACTTTGCTAGTGAAATGGATCTAGTTAAGGAAAAGGATGGTGAAGAGATGCCTATACAATTGTGGAGCACCATTTTGTCCTGGGATAGAGAAGATGCCAGCTACCTAAAGTTTGACAGATGCTTTGCATCTAAGATTAGGATTCTCTTATGCTCAAAGAACCCTAGGATCCCCAAAGTTCTTTTAGAATTCCTTAGGCCTAAGGAATTTGTTGAAGGTATCAAGATTGTGCACAATTAGGGTGACATATACTTATACCCTATCTCTATAGTTTTCAGAGTTTATGGTTTTAGAGGCACTCCATATTTATTTCCCTATGATGTCCCATTGAAGATAGGAATTGTAGAGGTCCTAAGAAAAATTGGGGGTGTGCAAGAGGTAGAGCTAACAAATAGGGGAAAAGGGACCATTTTTTCAACTGTCACCATGGCTCATCAATTCGTAATCACCAAGGGTGGTTGGAAATACTTTGATGACTTCTTTCAACCATATAGGTTGTCTACTGCAGTATCCAGGTTTGCTGACCCTAAGGATTTTTTCAATGGCATGTTCAAGAAGAGAGTAGTATGTAAAGGTAGGCCACACCAATTACATATCCCCAAGGATCTGATTAGAAATGAATTCAATTTGGATGAGCAGGAATTGAGCAAAGAAAAGTGGGTGGCATACAAAAAGGCTCTTGATTTTATTCATCAATTTGATAGTAGTTAGGACCCTCTTTCTAGTTTTAATCCCTTTGAGGAAAAGATTAAATTCTTAATTCTTTTTTTTGAAGACCTAATGCAAACTTTGAAGAAAAAGAGGGAAGCTATAATAAGGGATAATCTTGACAAGGCTAGGTTGGTGCTAAGTAAGCCTACCTTTGCTAAGGCCATCTCTCCAGGTAATTATGTAATGCATAAGAAGCCAAAATATAGTGTGTTGATGCCAGTAACAGGTGAGCCCTCTACTTCAAGAGGGAAGAGAGCAATAGAAGATGTCATTGACATCCAAGACTTCCCTAAGAGACAAAGGGTGGGGAAAGAAATGAAAATAGGTGAACCTTTGTATTCTCCATCCCAATCCCCTATCCATATAGGAGATGAACAAGCAATGGCCAAACAATTATTGGAGTTAGGGAGTCTCGGGGAGATTGCCTACACATATGAGGAAACACAAGAAGAGATGCTAGAAGAGCCACTAAGTGCTGAGATGAACTTAACTATAGATGAGTTCAAAGGCAAAGAGTTAGACCTTGTTGTCAAGCAAGCCAGTGAGGAGTTCCTGGCTGATAGTAATTTTGTCACAATAGAGGTCTTCATGCAATTTGTTTGGAAGCAAACCATAGAGCAATTCAAGGCAAGGTGTGAAAAGAGGAAGAGTGAGTAGCCTCACAAAGATGCAACTTTAGTAGAGGAGAAGGTGAAACAAGAAATGATGGCAAAATTTAAAGCCATCACTCCTGAAGCAGGAAGGGAAATGGTGTCAAAGGCTGGTGTTCTAATCCTCCCTAAATGGGATATAGCAGATGCTTTGGTACTTGAAGGAGTTAGAAAAGAAACCAAGCATATGGAAGGAGTAACATTCAACAAGGATAATACTGCTTTGGTCATGTGGTCCTTAAAGAGGGATGAGAGTAGAAGAAGGAAGGACACCTTAGAATCCAGTTTCCTAGGAGGTATGATAGTGAAGAGAGTCCAGGATATAGGGGTGGTGGAAGCTACCAGCACAGTTCTAGAAACTGCAAAGTTCAATGTGGTAGTGGTTGAGAAAGAAGCAAAGGAGAGAGTTGATCTCCAAGTGAAACTAGAAACAATTCTGAAGACTTATAATGAAGCTGAAAAGGAGGTAGCCAACAGGGATAGTATTATTGCTAGACTATAGAGTCAATTGGTAGGACAACACCAAGGAGGTGAATCCTCCACTCAGATGATTGCATCTTCTCCAGCAAGACCTCCACCCACTAGTCCTATTGTTGAATTTCCCCTTCTCCCATAACCTCTGGTTTTCAACCAGCTGAGACAATTAAACATGAATTGGAAAAGTTAAAACAGTCTCAAGCCCTATTTGCAAATAAATATGAAGAAAAGGTAAAGGCCACAATTTTGAGTTTTGTTGATATAGTAGAAGCCCCCATTGTGCACACTAACTTGAAGATAATTTTGGATATTTTGAGTGAGTTGAATGAAGACAAGGCTACTTTGGAGCCAATTTTAGAACAGTGGATGCCTAGGGAAGTGGATTTAGAACTTATGTGTGCATCTTATAATGAGGAAAGATCTGATGCCACTATTAAATCCATAAGTGAGCTACCAAAAAGCATGACCAGGATATCAGAAGGAAGAGTTGGTGTAGAGAGAAAAGCCAATTTGTATAGGAAGGAATATATTGAGCATAAATTTGAATTGCTTCCTGGGGGTTTTGTTAGTCTAGATCAGTTGAAGGACAAATAAGTATGGATTGATGAGTTATGAGCTAACTTGTCTCTAAGGGTGAATAAAATCATCAATACAGATGAAACATCTCTATTTGTCAAGATAGTTGAGGAAATAGAAAAGATAAAATCACATTACGGTTTCTTGGATCAGAGGTTAAGAAAGTGAGAAATTCTTGGAAAAGGTTAGTTAAGTTGAAAGAAAAGATTGTTAGCTTCTCATGGCCTGCTGATGACGTGTTCCAAGAGTGGATCAAAAAGTATGTGGTGCAAGAAGAGGAAGTTCTAGAATAGTTAGAAGATGTTGCAGTGGAGCAACAAACCGAAAAGGCCGCTGGGATTGAAAGTGACGTGTAGCTTCTTGTTGAAAGAAATTGCGGTTGTAACAAACTATTTTTTTAGGAATGTCTGAAGCTTATATGCATCCATATTGTTATAAATGGACACCAGGACTTAAGAAAAGGGGATCACAAGAATTTGTAAAGAAACTGTGTTGAAATATATCTAGGTTTTTTCTAGTTCTCTCAGAGATTACTATGAATTATGTAGCATTCTCAAGAATGAATATGAATATACAGATCAACGTTTCAGGCCTAAATCCTCTTTGTCTTCTGGTGTGCATTAATTAGTATGTTGGTTTCATTTGGATAGTTTAGGGTTGTTCAAATGAGCATGGATTGTAAGGCAATCTTATAGACATATTTCGGGCTTTTCTCTTCAAGAGAGGGATTAAATTTGCATGAAATATTTCTATCAGTAGATCAACTGTTTGCTGCTTTGAATCCGATGAACTGTTTTAGTTAAATGGGATAGGACCTATGTATATGTTGTTGGTATTTTATTAATGTTGATATGGTTTTGTCATTGATGTTAACACCTTTAACACTTATCAACTCTAACACTTTGGAGGATTGGCAATGTTCACTGGCAAGAAAGTGACTTTATGCACAATCACTGGTATCTGGTTCACCGACAGGATATATTGTTCACTGGCACTTGAAATGACATGGAAAACACTTGGTTATGTTGAAGACATCATTTGGACACTTTGTCTTGGATATTTTCTCATTGGATTATTCGTACTTGCATATTTGCTATTAACGACAAATAGGTCCAAATTAAGCACCGACAGGCTTATCTATTCTAGATCAGCACGACACGCTTTGGAGATGATTTTGTTGCTACTGTAAATGCATTAAGCCAACATGTTGAATAGGATATTGCATCGGTTATTGATTTACTTGTAATTGATTTTATTGTAATATCTTTTAGAGCCGACCTACTAAAATTGGTCTTAGGCTATGGTATATATGTAAGATCTTATTTGTAGGATCAATATGCGATTGGGAAAAGGAATTCTAAGAAGGTATATGCGAGAATAAGCAAAGCTATACATGCAAACATCTTTTGAAGGTGAAGCAAGATTTTTGTGAAGGCAATCAGAACTAAACCAGTACTAAATCCAGCATATGAAGATCCTATTTTGAGCAGTACATCATTATTGGATTTAACCATCTAGTTGTAGTCAGTGTGACTCCTATTTGTGTTTGAGCAGTGAGCTCTAGGTGCTTGGCCTTTCTACATGTGTAGATCCCATTTGTATACACATAATATCCGTAGTAGTATCATCTAATTGTGGGTAAGGTTTCCCACCATAGTTTTTCCCCTTACAGGGTTTCCAAGTACAAATATTGGTGTTATGTGTTATGGATGTTATTGTCTTTCTATTTCATGCATTAATATTTACCGGTACTGCAATTAACTGATATACTGTCTACTGGCATAAAGTTTGGTTTACCGGTATTAAGCATTAATGTTTGTTAAATTGTTTTTGGTTTGAATTTATTTGACAATTGATTCAACCCCCCTCTTAGTTGTCTCCGAGACCTAACATATGTTAGGCATGTATGGGGTTCATGAAAGCCAAAATGATGAAATGTATGAGAATGTTCAGTTTTGAAAACATTTGCTTGATTTAGGTGACTCTGTGGCCTGGATAAGGAAATGATACCTGTTATGGAATTCTTTCTATTTTTCTTGAGGATCAATACTGAAAATGAAAACTATTTTTTCTTTTAATGTTTCAGTTCCATTGAGGTGATAAAATCCATAGGTTTTTAGCATTGGTTTACTGTGGATCTCAATTTAAAAGTGTGAAAGTTTTCACAAGGGGTATACCCACCTGAGCTTTGGATAAGTTCGAACTGTAGAAGGTTTTGTTGAGAAACTTGTTATATGTTATTCTGGAATTCTATTTTCTTGGTGCCCTCTTCATATGCAAATAGAGTTATCAAATCTTCTTATAGGGAGGAAATGAGAGAATCAGAATTTGAGACTAACAGCCCTATAATCCGGTATGTAAAGAATGTCAAATGGGTAAACAGGTACCTCTTTTAGGAGTATACAAGATAAATCAAATGATGTTCTTGATCTTATTCATATTGATTTGTGTGTCTCTACTAGAGTTAAAAATTTTCATGGTGATACATATTTCATGCTAATCATTGATGATTATTCTAGAATGATGTGGGTTTCTTTTTTGAGAGAAAAATATGAAGCATTTGAAAAGTCTAAAATCTTTAAGGCTAAAGTGAAAATTGAGTCAGGATTGAAGATTAAACGTTTTAGATCAGATCATGGTGGAGAATTCACATCCGATGGGTTTAATAATTTTGTGACAAGCATGGTATATGACGACAATTTTCTGCTCCTTGGACACCTCAACAGAATGGAGTTGTGGAAAGGAAGAACAAAACTATCTTGGATGTTGCTAGAACAATAATGATGGAAGGTAATCTACATCACATCTACTAGAGAGAAGCAGTGAGTATAATGGTGTATACATTCAATAGAGTACATATCAAAGGGGAAACCAGTAAGACACCTTATGAATTATGGTTTGGCCATACACCTACAGCTAAGTATTTTAGAATTTTTTGTAGTAAATGTTATATCAGGAGAGATGATACTGATGAATAATGATGAACAACAAATACCCTAACTGGTACTGAGAGGGGGGGTGAATCAGTACATACAAAAAATCCTCAACAAGTTATTAAGTTAAAACAATGATAACTAGTTGTCTTCATCACTGAACTTAACCATGGCAAAACCAGTTAAACACAGTAAGACTTTAGACATCTAAACCAGTAAAACTAAATACTTCAAATATCATTCAATACTTGATAACTACTTCACCAATATACATATGCATGTGTTGTATCAGTAATACCATAACCATTAGCTTTGCATGCATATTCACCTAAACAAAGAATACTCAATCATCACATAAAAAATGCACAACTTATGACACACAAATCTTTCACGTGGAAACCCAAATAGGAAAAACCACGGTGGGGATGAATACCCACAAGCTTGTTTTTGAACTCTTTTGAAGCTTGCTCTATTAGGAGCCTAGTCCGGTCAAAGACTTTACAATAAGGTTCTATTAGGAACCGATCCTGTTAAAGATCACCCAATTAAGGGATGGCTATATACCCTGTTGTAGACACCTAAAAATGGTCAACGCTTGCGGGATCATACTTTATCATTGGCACATTGCCTCATCTTAGGTTTTTTGCATCGTATTAACATTTCTCCTATGTTATGCACTTGGTCTTTATCATTTGCGAGCATCGAGTCCTTCTTCTTCATCTGTCTCGCTTTCGAATTTGGTCTTGTCGACAACAATCTTCAGTCATGATTTTGGTCGATCTTTGTGTTGGGACTAATTAAAATTGAGTCAAGTTTAGAGGCCCAATCCAAAAATTTGCTCTGGATACCTAAATGAGTCAGTTTGAAGGGCCTAGTTTGCAAGAGGGTAAAATGGGGCCAGTTGATTTTCAGAGGGTAAGGCTCAGGATTCATGTCCTACACCTTTCATTTGGCCTATTCGGTGATGTGCAACTTTCAGAATTCAATTTGGACAATTTTATGAGGTACCCAGTTTGAGGGGTGAGCTGGAAGTGCATTTTAGGCACAAATGCAGATTTTATGGAGTAGCCTTCTTTGAGCGATTACATCTTTTACCCTGTTGATCGTCATGAATAAATTAAAAGTGGATTCAATTATATGTATAAATGTGAGTGATCTTGCAAATTTTCAAGTCTTAACAAATCCATTTGCTCAGTTTTTGAAGCCGATTCCGTTTGCAGTTTGTGTGTTTTTGGCAAGTCCCTGTTTCGACAGCTAGTCGGAGCCCTGTTTCGCATAAGTGTAAAACTTGCCTCAGTAAGCGTCATGCCATAATGTTTGTTCTGGGCTGATGTTGGTATAAATGATGAGCTACGTTTCAAATTTCAAGGCTCTACCAATCCGTTTGATCGGTTTTCAAAAGAGCTCATTTTGCCATCATTTTCAGTTATCTGCACTTCCAGTGTTAGATCAATTAATGTAGCCCTTTTGGTGAGCGTGCCGTTTGCATCCTGTCAGTCGGGTGATCGAACTGAGAATTCAAAGATTTAATATGTACTTAAAGGTACCTATGTTCCAAATTTGAGAGCCTACGGAGGTCGTTTGATATTTTTGAGAAAGGCATCATGTGTTGCCAGAACATTGATTTCATCAGGTCTGCAGTGTTGACAAAGCCAGTTGGCCATTTTCGGAAATTAATATCTCTTCGCTCAGGACTCGTCTTGAGAAACTGTTTGGTAAATGTCATCCTTGTATATTAAAGTACATGCCTGTCAGATGGCGAGCTCCAGAAAGGTGTTTTGACAGGTTTGAAAATCACGTCTTCGCGATTAAATGCGAAAATTGTGGCGTAATTGCCTAAAGGATGTAAAATGCAATTTTGTGATCTGAGAATGGTGTCGATCGATTCCAGAGGTTTGTTTGAGGTCCATGAAGCTTTCCAGGGGTCAGTTGCATGAAAACGAATTTTTTTAGTCGGACCCCCTTTGGCGCCCGACCCGGCTCGACTGCAATTCGCTGGTTGGACAGTGAGAGAGCCGAGAAAGTTCAAAACCAAGTGCAAATTGATATGTATGTCAGGAAATGTAGTTGAGAGGATACCCTTGGGAAGGCCTTGGCTAATGATCAGTGTTAATAATGACACAGATTTTCACTTCCGCAAAGCTCAATTTGATCCAGGAGATTGTCCAATTGATTGTTCAAGACCATGTGAAAAAGTTTGCCCTGCTGGTGCAAGTAAAATTGAAAGCTCAATTCATTACAATGATGTGCCTCTTAATGCTAGCTCTATTTCCAAGTTTCCAATTTTTCCCAAGGCAAGAGTAATTAGTGAACGTTGCTATGGTTGTGGTCGCTGCTTCCCACTTTGTCCATATGGCAAAATCAGAGAAAATACATATGTTAGAACAAATGCTGCTATTACAAAGCTTCTCATGAGAAGCGACATACGTGCCATAGAAGATACACACAAGCACAGGGTATATCTTACCTATTTTAGGTTTTGATTATATTATGGTTATAGGCATCGTGATTCATTCAAGGAATTGTGGAATAATCTATCAAATTGTGTGGAGCAACTGAAGCTTATTGCATGATATATTGCATTCAGTCCAAGCATGATGAATAAGGGACACTTTGGGTTTAAGTCTTGTTTTCAAATTCTCAGCAGGCTCAGTTTGCATGTTCTATTGAAGTAAGCTCGTCTGATTTAGGCGATTCAATAATTGAAACTTTGAATTCCATGTATTCAATCATGGAGCCATTCCTATGATTTTACAATCTTTGGCATTTGTAAAGGACCTAGCTGGGCGTGGAGATGAGGAAAAGGTTGCATAGACATTCTTGCCAACCAATGACCTCCCTGTAGCATGGCTATGGAGTGTAGCCGAACCTTGAGTAGTGCATTGCATGGTCAATGGAGATGGCGTTGAAAGGTGTTTCAGAATGGAGGCCAAGGCAGCATGGAGTTCCTTTGGTCGATGCAGCCCCAAACGAAACCAGCTTATCATCTCCTCCAAACGCTATGGCTTGTAACGTCTCCCATGCCATGGGTTGCAAAAGGGCAAATGATTGAAATGGGCATCTCTAGCATCCTGAGGGATATTCTTACTGTTTATGGCATTGTATCGCAAATTACAATTCCTCTGTTTTCAAACAATTCAACTAATCAGTTGCAGAACATTGTTTCCTTTGTGAATGATCTTCTTCCATCTGTATCCAATGAGAAAATTTCACTTCCCACCAGTGATGAACGTGATGATAGAGATATACAATGAACAAGTGAGAGATCTTCTTGGCACAGATGCCTCACACAAGAAATTAGATATTCGAAACAATGGACACAACGGATTTAATATACCAGATGCCAGTGTTTTGCCAGTTAATTCGATATCTGATGTCTTAGACTTGATGAATTCTGGCCAAAAGAATCGCACTGTTAGCTCTACCGCCCTCAATGACTGCATCAGTCGTTCTCACAGTGTATTGACTGTGCATGTACAAGGCACAGATTGTGTATCTGGATGCAGCCTTCATAGCTACCTACATTTAGTGTATCTTGCTGGAAGTGAGAGGGTGGACAAACCTGAAGTAACAGGAGATCGGTTGAAGGAGGCCCAGCACATCAATAAGTCCCTTTCATCTCTAGGAGATGTGATTGCAGCACTGGCACAGAAAAATTCACATGTACCATATCGAAACAGCAAGTTGACTCAATTGCTTCAAGATTCCTTAGGGGGTCAGGCAAAGATCTTGATGTTTGTTCACATTAGTCCTGAATTGGATTTGTACGGAGAGACACTTAGCACTCTTAAATTTGCTAAAAGGGTGGCTACCATTGAACTTGGTGCTGCTCGGGTAAACAAAGAAAGTACAGAAGTCCGTGATTGTAAATTTGAACCGTGCGACTTGCTATGGTCGTAGTTTCGCGTAACATCGCACTGAAACGGAACGCTGTGCGTCCGTCTGTGTGTGCTGAATCTTCTATGAGGCTATATTTAGCAAAGGGAGTTTTGGTTTTTACTGAAACGGAAAAGAATAGCAAATGATTGTTGATAATTTGTGTGGAATAGGGGAAATCGAGCTGGCTTTCCTACTTTCAAATAAAACTAACAATCTGAACGTTTTCACTCATTTGGAGTTGAAAAACAGTATAAATGATGAAAACTATGGATGTCCCAATTGACCGAAAGCTCAGTTTAATGGAGGAAATGCTCGTCGATTCAATCAATAAGTATGAGGATCGATCCAGTAATGCCCCTCCTACATTGCCTCGGCGACCGACTTCGAAAGGAAGGCTTCCTTCAGCAATCAGAACAGGAAATGTTTTACAGACACAGATTAATCTTAATAATGGCAAAGATCAGAGCCGATCCGTGTCTTCAAATTTGTTTTCCAAGAAGATTCCTGATGAAAAGACAGCAAATTCTGTACCAGGTGATAGAAATCATTGCTATGCAGAGGTTAATAGAAACTATGTCAAATCTATTAATAGTGTAAGGGCTGTAAGCAATCGGTAATCTGATCTGGAGACGGTTTGCAATGGCAATACTCCAAATAAAAGTGGGCTTAAGACGGCCAATGAGGGAAGTTCTACTGAATCACCATACAATAAAAATGAAGATTCATTAGAGCGTTCTGGTGAAAGTGATGGTTCAGATGCTGGTGATTTGTCCACCGTATCTGCAGATGACCATGGAGACCGCAAATGGGTAGAGGGACAAATAGAAACTTTCAAGCAAATGTATATGGTGTAGAAGGAGGAGTAGAGATTTGTTAATCTTCCAAGCAATGTAAGCTTCAAAAAATCACCATGAAAGCACTCAGGGAAAGCAAAAAATGAAGTCCCAGGCTTAATCGCTTTGTCCCACATGCGCTGGGAGAGGGACGTTTTTAATGTTTATATACAAAAACGCATAGTATTATAGTGTCTAAGCTTTAAAGGCTTTTGACACAAGGTGCCCATGGGCACCCAAGGCGGGCCGATACGTAGGAACGCTTCTCAAGGTGAAGGAAGAATTGCCTGGATGAAGACAAGGTGGACCCCACGCAGGCACGCTTCTCGAGGCGAAGAGGCAAAATTTTGCAGACAGAGGCCGGGTTAACGAGTGAGCATGTTCGAGAGAGATCAATGGCTCGCGCTATTTCGCGAAGGAAGATGTACGAAGTTTAAAGCCCGCAAAATAGCGAGAGTGAACGAGAGCCGTCCACGTGGCACGTAAGTGGCGGGTATAGTCAGCGGTCCAGCAGGCGGGTCCCGGTGAGGTGGCACATAGTTGGCACGCAGGTGGCGGCCAAGTGGCAGTGACGTGGCCGACAAGTGGCAAAAGATGAGGTGTCATCCCAGGTGGCGCCCAGTAGACCCCATCAGCCAATCATCCCCCGCCACGTGGCAAGGCGTCAAAGCACATATGGAGGCAAAAATTTAAAATTAAAATTGTTTATTATATAGTTTAGACTATATTAATAAATGAAAAATTTAAATGTTTGAGCACATTAGGGAATTAATTCGCCCAGGATTCAATTTTTGGCCAAGGTATAAAGTGTTATATATTTTCGGAAAGCTCTCGGAGCGAGGAATCCGATTATGAAGTTAATTTGGACAAATGTGGGATATTTTAGAAGCAGTTTCCACGGGAACAAAATTTAGTTAGAGAGGAGAGACACTTGGCAATTTTCAGTTGTAGATTTGTTTTTCTTCCCTCCTCTTTTTATTCCCCATTCTTCTCAGTTGTAAGGGTTCCAGAATTCTTTGAGGAAGTGCTCCAGTTTTCATGGCTTCCATTTTCTGAAATTCTTGACCCAAACTTGTAAAGTTCTATGGATCTATTCAGGGTATAGAGGCTACATTGCAGGATGATAGATTGTTTTCTAGTTGCAGGTCTTACTTGTGTCAGGCATGAGTAAATTTCCCATGATATTGTATCTGTGTATGCATTTAATTGTTATGAATTGAATCCTCAAGGAGGCTTATAATTTGTCATCTCAAGGAGATTGTATGACTATTTGTAGGCATTCTTTAATGAAGAGTTTAAATTCTATAATCAGTCATAAACAATGGAATGTGTCCTAGATCTGATAATTTTATGAATGGATTGAGTAATGCATCAATACAAGGTATTAATGCAGGGATATGTTGTAAGGAAAACCAATTTGCAGCTGTGATTAACATTTTGTAGTTTTGTGTGTGTGACTCTTGCCCAATGAATAAGGCACTGGTCTTTGACAGATTTGGGAATGGTTTCAGATCAGCATTTTAAAAGACAAATCTATTTCCCTTTATGTTTAGGGGTGTGTGTTCCATTCTTTCCAAGCTCTGTTTCATTCTATTGTTTGTACAGATCTAGCCAATCTGTAATGTTTCCTAACCTATTGAGCTTGTGAAATGATCTATCTGCTTAATGTTGATGCAGTTATGTGTCTGTAATTGTTGTATTTAGTGCATCAAAAGGGTGTCCCCCCCTAGGTCTAGTAGAACCTGAAGTGCAGGAGGATCAATTAGGGTCCTATGTTATGTTGTCCAAGCCCTGATGTGTTTTGTAGACTGAAATTGGCCATTTCATAGAAAGATTTGCAGGTGCTCTTGGGTTATCACTTTTGGTGAACAACAAAAATGTCGACTCTGCTGGGGAAGCTGAATAGAAATTGCCTAATTTCATCCAGTTAGTCAGTCCATTGTGTATGCACAGAGTGTAAATTGGTTTTATGGTGAAGAAAATGCTCCTTGTTCTAGATCTACAGAATGATATGTGTTTTATATCATAGTTTATGAAGGAGTAACAGTGAATGCATGGTTGAAAGTTGTAAGTTCTCTCAGCTGTGTGTGAAATTTTCTCCCAATTCCTTATTTGGTGGTGACTCTGTGGTTCATACCAGTGTTAAATAGCCTGGAAGAGTGTTGATTGCAGTGAAATTGAAGAAGTAAAAGAAGAGTTTGAATGTGTGTTGAATGGTGTTTTGCTGTTCAAAATATCCTCTGTGCAAGAGGTGGCGACTCTGTGATAAAAGACTGTGCCAAAGGTGAAGTAAATCTTTCAATCTACAAGTTTTACAGCTGCAAATATCCAGGTATTTTTAGAGGATTTAAATGCAAGACATCTCTTCTGAAAGTTTGAATGTATAATGTTGTTTTCCCATTTAGTGAACAACACTAGTCTAGAGGGAAAGAAAGGATTTCGAATTAGTTTGCATATCTATTCTACTGGAATATCCAGAGTGTATGTTCTTCTGTTATAGTGTGCAAATTTGGAAAAGTTCTGTGTCAAGCAATGTTATGAACAGTTTCAGTATAAGGATGTGTGCTTGAAGTGTTTCATTCTTTTATCCAAGGTTGTATAATCATTTGTGGGAGTAAGAAAAATGAATAGTGAAGTTTTTCAACCTTGTGTATTTCCACATAAAGCCATGCCTAGTAAACTAGAACAACCATATAATAGGAGAAGTTTCATCATGAACCATTATGCTACTCTAAATTTCAGAGATATTCCGAGTTACCCAAATCCCATACCCTCAGAAATTAGAAAGTATTTGCCAATTTTCAATGGGAAGAAATCAGAATCAGCATGCCAGCATGTTAGAAGATTTTCAGATTTGATAGGAGATTTTGAAATTTGCCAAGAAGATGTATGCATGAAATTTTTTATTCAGTCATTGAAAGAAGATGCAAGAGATTGGTTTTCTTTTTTGCCAGTGAATTCTATTACCTCATGGGAAGAATTGGTTTCAGATTTCATGGATCAATTCGATGAGAAGGTGAGTGATTCCGACTCATTGAAAGAATTCACTTATATACAAATCAGGAAAGATGAATTGGCACCAACATTTAACATCAGATTTTCACAAGCATTGGCTAAAATTTCCAGAAAGTATAAGTTTGATGATATGGTATGTCTGGATATTTATATGAGTGCTTTTGGTAAGAAGATGGATTTCCTATTGAGGAACAAAGAACCTAAGACTTTGTATGAAGCCTTTAACACAGCTAGGGACATTGAAAATAATTTGAAATTCGGGATAGCCAAGAGATCTGTGTCTGCTGTAGTTTCTTATCAAAATGCCTTCAATGGTGAAATACCATGTGAAGCTCAACCAATCATTCCTTGTTTAGGTACATCCAGCTCCGCAGTTCCAAATGGTCTTGTTGATACATGTGCTTCAAATTTGAATGAGAGTCAAGATCTTCCACTGTTAATGTCGGTCTCTTCTCACAGTGATGATGGAACGATTAGTGTGCAATGTTGTGATAATGATGATGCGAAGATTGATATATACAAGGGATATGTACCATTTGATTTGCATGCCGGTTATGCTGACTATGTGACTGCAAATTATCAAGTTAATCATGCATCTCCTAAGGTTATCAATAATGAAAATTATGGTAATGATGACCATCTATCTTTAAATGTTGCTGATGTATTTGATGTTCAAATACCAAATACTGAAGGATTACCAAATGTTGTTGATAACGAAAGTGAAGTTGTGAAATATGATGAAAATCAGATTTTGGTTAAGTCTGATAAATCTGAAAATGAAATTGTGAATGATATTGATAATGTGTTCAGTGCAAGTATACCCAGTGATGAATGTGTTTCAGAGTGGGGTGGTGTTGCTGATTATGAGGATAATGAGTTTTATTCCCAGCACCCTGAAGGTATGCAAGTGAACAATGAAGATCAATTTCAGGATGAGAATGATCTTGGCACAAGTGTTTCACTTTCTTTCGATCAGCAAATGAATGCCATTTATTCAACTGAAAGTGGTTATAAGAATTCTTATTATTCATCTTGTGAAGATGATGTAATAGAAAACCAAATTATGTACCTTAGTTATGAATCTGAAAACGAAAGTGTTTTTGAAGATAAGAATGTATGTGACAGTGCTGGTAATGTCCTTTTTTCAGATTTAAATGAACCCACACTTGAATGCTTTCAGAATTTCAAGTACCAGGATGAGGATGTGAATGTTGATAATATGCTTGAAACGGATTTGGAGTTCTTTGCTTTTGATACAAATATCCATGGTGCTAATTTCATTGATGAGAATGATGAAGTTTCCCCTTGTGCGGAACAAATTTGTAATGTCGATGTAGTTCCGAACAGCAGTAGCATGGGTTGTAAGAATTTACTTCATGATGAAGACAAAAGGCATGGGTTATGTTATGACTTTTTCAGACCACAAATGGAAGTGTTTCAGGTAGACATAAGTCTAGATGAAGAAGATTTAGCTGAGGATTTGCTTCAGCCAGAGGTATGCATTCTTTTTCATGAATGGGATGTTGAGAATGCGGAGGTTTTTGATTGGATAAGCAAGGATAGTGTGAGGTGTGATTAGCATAGTGGAGTATCACATCCGGATTGTAATATTCGTGTTCCTTGTTCGCATCCGTTGGTTTGTAGTATCCCTCATTCTAGTGATTTAAATGATAATAAGGTATGTGCTGATGAGTTTTACAATATTGAAAATGAATGTTTTACTTTTAGAGTTCAGCATGATCATGTCCTTGAAAATGGTAGAATTGATCGGGATAGTGAAGTGTATTGCAGCTTGAGGGAAAACCCTTATGGTGAATTGCCTCATGGTTTTACTTGTGTTGAAGTAGTGTGTGATTACAAAGTTCAGAATCAGATAAAGGGTAAGCACACTAGCTGTTTCAGTAATGAGACAAGAGAGGTGGATTTTAAGAGTTATGCTCAGTTGTTACTGGAAGGTGCCTTTGTTTGGATCATGGTATCAAGCAATGAAAATCAGATTTTTGACAGAGGTAAATGCTAAGATTGATTGGGCAGCTTGTATTCAGTTTTAAGCATGTTTGTATCTCTTGTACAGTCGCTTTGCTTCAGTTGTGTGGTTTTCAATAAAGTGCCCTGCTGTTTGGGTAGACTAAGGAAGCCCTGTTTTGAGAAGAGAAGAATTGAGAGAAGAATGACCCGTCTTTTGGGTGGTCTGCTTAACCAAAGATATCCGGATTCTTGTGTTGATCTTGCAATCAACCATCCCCAGTCAGAGCCACTGTTGGGACTAATTAAAATTGAGTCAAGTTTAGAGGCCCAATCCAAAAATTTGCTCTGGATACCTAAATGAGTCAGTTTGAAGGGCCTAGTTTGCAAGAGGGTAAAATGGGGCCAGTTGATTTTCAGAGGGTAAGGCTCGGGATTCATCTCCTACACCTTCCATTTGGCCTATTCGGTGATGTGGAACTTTCAGAATTCAATTTGGACAAGTTTATGAGGTACCCAGTTTGAGGGGTGAGCTGGAAGTGCATTTTAGGCACAAATGCAGATTTTATGGAGTAGCCTTCTTTGAGCGATTACATCTTTTGCCATGTTGATCATCATGAAGAAATTCAAAGTGGATTCAATTCTATGTATAAATGTGAGTGACCTTGCAAATTTTTAAGTCTTAACAAATCCATTTGCTCAGTTTTTGAAGCCGATTCCGTTTGCAGTTTGTGTGTTTTTGGCAAGTCCCTATTTCGACAGCTAGTCGGAGCCCTGTTTCGCATAAGTGTAAAACTTGCCTCAGTAAGCGTCATGCCATAATGTTTGTTCTGGGCTGATGTTGGTATAAATGATGAGCTACATTTCAAATTTCAAGGCTCTACCAATCCGTTTGATCGGTTTTCAAAAGAGCTCATTTTGCCATCATTTTCAGTTATCCGCACTTCCAGTGTTAGATCAATTAATGTAGCCGTTTTGGTGAGCGTGCCATTTGCATCCTGTCAGTCGGGTGATTGAACTGAGAATTCAAAGATTTAATATGTACTTAAAGGTACCTATGTTCCAAATTTGAGAGCCTACGGAGGTCGTTTGATATTTTTGAGAAAGGCATCATGCGTTGCCAGAACATTGATTTCATCAGGTCTGCAGTGTCGACAAAGCCAGTTGGCCATTTTCGGAAATTAATATCTCTTCGCTCGGGACTCGTCTTGAGAAACCGTTTGGTAAATGTCATCGTTGTATATCAAAGTACATGCCTGTCAGATGGCGAGCTCCAGAAAGGTGTTTTGACAGGTTTGAAAATCACGTCTTCGCGATTAAATGCGAAAATTGTGGCGTAATTGCCTGAAGGATGTAAAATGCAATTTTGTGATCCGAGAATGGTGCCAATCGATTCCAGAGGTTTGTTTGAGGTCCATGAAGCTTTCCAGGGGTCAGTTGCATGAAAACGAATTTTTTTAGTCGGACCCACTTTGGGGCCCGACCTGGCTCGACTGCAATTCGCCGGTTGGACAGTGAGAGAGCCGAGAAAGTTCAAAACCAAGTGCAAATTGATATGTATGTCAGGAAATGTAGTTGAGAGGATACCCTTGGGAAGGCCTTGGCTAATGATCAGTGTTAATAATGACATAGATTTTCACTTCCGCAAAGCTCAATTTGATCCAGGAGATTGTCCAATTGATTGTTCAAGACCATGTGAAAAAGTTTGCCCTGCTGGTGCAAGTAAAATTGAAAGCTCAATTCATTACAATGATGTGCCTCTTAATGCTAGCTCTATTTCCAAGTTTCTAGTTTTTCCCAAGGCAAGAGTAATTAGTGAACATTGCTATGGTTGTGGTCGTTGCTTCCCACTTTGTCCATATGGCAAAATCAGAGAAAATACATATGTTAGAACAAATGCTGCTATTACAAAGCTTCTCATGAGAAGCGAAGTAGGTGCCATAGAAGATACACACAAGCACAGGGTATATCTTACCTATTTTAGGTTTTGATTATATTATGGTTATAGGCATTGTGATTCATTCAAGGAATTGTGGAATAATCTATCAAATTGTGTGGAGCAACTGAAGCTTATTGCATGATATATTGCATTCAGTCCAGGCGTGATGAATAAGGGGCACTTTGGGTTTAAGTCTTGTTTTCAAATTCTCAGTGGGCTCAGTTTGCATGTTCTATTGAAGTAAGCTCGTCTGATTTAGGTGATTCAACAATTGAAACTTTGAATTCCATGTATTCAATCATGGAGCCATTCCTATGATTTTACAATCTTTGGCATTTGTAAAGGACCTAGCTGGGCGTGGAGATGAGGAAAAGGTTGCATAGACATTCTTGCCAACCAATGACCTCCCTGCAGCATGGCTATGGAGTGTAGCCGAACCTTGAGTAGTGCATTGCATGGTCAATGGAGATGGCATTGAAAGGTGTTTCAGAATGGAGGCCAAGGCAGTGTGGAGTTCCTTTGGTCGATGCAGCCCCAAACGAAACCAACTTATCATCTCCTCCAAATGCTATGGCTTGTAATGTCTCCCATGCCGTGGGTTGCAAAAGGGCAAATGATTGAAATGGGCATCTCTAGCATCCTGAGGGATATTCTTACTGTTTCTGGCATTGTATCACAGATTACAATTCCTCTGTTTTCAAACAATTCAACTAATCAGTTGCAGAACATTGTTTCCTTTGTGAATGATCTTCTTCCATCCGTATCCAATGAGAAAATTTCACTTCCCACCAGTGATGAACGTGATGATAGAGATATACAATGAACAAGTGAGAGATCTTCTTGGCACAGATGCCTCACACAAGAAATTAGATATTCGAAACAATGGACACAACGGATTTAATGTACCAGATGCCAGTGTTTTGCCAATTAATTCGATATCTGATGTCTTAGACTTGATGAATTCTGGCCAAAAGAATCACACTGTTAGCTCTACTGCCCTTAATGACCGCAGCAGTCATTCTCACAGTGTATTGACTGTGCATGTACAAGGCACAGATTGTGTATCTGGATGCAGCCTTCATAGCTGCCTACATTTAGTGGATCTTGCTGGAAGTGAGAGGGTGGACAAACCTGAAGTAACAGGAGATCGGTTGAAGGAGGCCCAGCACATCAATAAGTCTCTTTCATCTCTAGGAGATGTGATTGCAGCACTGGCATAGAAAAATTCACATGTACCATATCGAAACAAGTTGACTCAATTGCTTCAAGATTCCTTAGGGGGTCAGGCAAAGACCTTGATGTTTGTTCACATTAGTCCTGAATTGGATTTGTACGGAGAGACACTTAGCACTCTTAAATTTGCTAAAAGGGTGGCTACTGTTGAACTTGGTGCTGCTCGGGTAAACAAAGAAAGTGCAGAAGTATGTGATTGTAAATTTGAACTGTGCGACTTGCTATGGTCGTAGTTTCGCGTAACATTGCACTGAAACAGAATGTTGTGCATCCGTCTGTGTGTGCTGAATCTTCTATGAGGCTATATTTAGCAAAGGGAGTTTTGGTTTTTACTGAAACGGAAAAGAATAGAAAATGATTGTTGACAATTTGTGTGGAATAGGGGAAATCGAGCTGGCTTTCCTACTTTCAAATAAAACTAACAATCTGAACGTTTTCACTTATTTGGAGTTGAAAAATAGTATAAGTGATGAAAACTATGGATGTCCCAATTGAGCGAAAGCTCAGTTTAATGGAGGAAATGCTCGTCGATTCAATCAATAAGTATGAGGATTGATCCAGTAATTCCCCTCCAACATTGCCTCGGCGACCGACTTCGAAAGGAAGGCTTCCTTCAGCAATCAGAACAGGAAATGTTTTACAGACACAGATTAATCTTAATAATGGCAAAGATCAGAGCCGATCCGTGTCTTCAAATTTGTTTTCCAAGAAGATTCCTGATGAAAAGAGAGTAAATTCTGTACCAGGTGATAGAAATCATTACTATGCAGAGGTTAATAGAAACTATGTCAAATCTATTAATAGTGTAAGGGCTGGAAGCAATCGTGAATCTGATCTAGAGACGGTTTGCAATGGCAATACTCCAAATAAAAGTGGGCTTAAGACGGCCAATGAGGGAAGTTCTACTAAATCACCATACAATAAAAATGAAGATTCATCAGAGCGTTCTGGTGAAAGTGATGGTTCATATGCTGGTGATTTGTCCACCGTATCTGCAGATGACCATGGAGACTGCAAATGGCTAGAGGGACAAATAGAAACTTTCAAGCAAATGTATATGGTGTAGAAGGAGGAGTAGAGATTTGTTAATCTTCCAAGAAATGTAAGCTTCAAAAAATC
Organism: Cryptomeria japonica; assembly: GCF_030272615.1. Taxonomy (NCBI): domain Eukaryota; kingdom Viridiplantae; phylum Streptophyta; class Pinopsida; order Cupressales; family Cupressaceae; genus Cryptomeria; species Cryptomeria japonica. The sequence continues at coordinate 588,345,062 of NC_081405.1, read as the reverse complement.
ACCATGAAAGCACTCAGGGAAAGCAAAAAATGAAGTCCCAGGCTTAATCGCTTTGTCCCACATGCGCTGGGAGAGGGACGTTTTTAATGTTTATATACAAAAACGCATAGTATTATAGTGTCTAAGCTTTAAAGGCTTTTGACACAAGGTGCCCATGGGCGCCCAAGGCGGGCCCATACGTAGGCATGCTTCTCGCGGCGAAGGAAGAATTGACTGGACGAAGACAAGGTGGACCCCATGCAGGCACGCTTCCCGAGGCGAAGAGGCAAAATTTTGCAGACAGAGGCCGGGTTAACGAGCGAGCATGTTCGAGAGAGATCAATGGCTCGCGCTATTTCACGAAGGAAGATGCACGAAATTTAAACCCCGCGAAATAGCGAGAGTGAACGAGAGCCGTCCACGTGGCACGTAAGTGGCGGGTACAGTCAGCGGTCTAGCAGGCGGGTCCCGGTGAGGTGGCACATAGTTGGCGCGTAGGTGGCGGCCAAGTGGCAGTGATGTGGCCGACAAGTGGCAAAAGATGAGGTGTCATCCCAGGTGGCGCCCAGTAGACCCCATCAGCCAATCAGACCCCGCCACATGGCAAGGCGTCAAAGCACATATGGAGGCAAAAATTTAAAATTAAAATTGTTTATTATATAGTTTAGACTATATTAATAAATGAAAAATTTAAATGTTTGAGCACATTGGGGAATTAATTCGCCCAGTATTCAATTTTTGGCCAAGGTATAAAGTGTTATATATTTTCGGAAAGCTCTCGGAGCGAGGAATCCGATTATAAAGTTAATTTGGACAAATGTGGGATATTTTAGAAGTAGTTTCCATGGGAACAAAATTCAGTTAGAGAGGAGAGACACTTGGCAATTTTCAGTTGTAGATTTGTTTTTCTTCCCTCCTCTTTTTATTCCCCATTCTTCTCAGTTGTAAGGGTTCCAAAATTCTGTGAGGAAGTGCTCCAGTTTTCATGGCTTCCATTTTCTGAAATTCTTGACCCAAACTTGTAAAGTTCTATGGATCTATTCAGGGTATAGAGGCTACATTGCAGGATGACAGATTGTTTTCTAGTTGCAGGTCTTACTTGTGTCAGGCATGAGTAAATTTCCCATGATATTGTCTCTGTGTATGCATTTAATTGTTATGAATTGAATCCTCAAGGAGGCTTATAATTTGTCATCTCAAGGAGATTGTATGACTGTTTGTAGGCATTCTTTAATGAAGAGTTTAAATTCTATAATCAGTCACAAATAATGGAATGTGTCCCAGATCTGATAATTTTATGAATGGATTGAGTAATGCATCAATACAAGGTATTAATGCAGGGATATGTTGTAAGGAAAACCAATTTGCAGCTGTGATTAACATTTTGTAGTTTTGTGTGTGTGACTCTTGCCCAATGAATAAGGCACTGGTCTTTGACAGATTTGGGAATGGTTTCAGATCAGCATTTTAAAAGACAAATCTATTTCCCTTTATGTTTAGGGGTGTGTGTTCCATTCTTTCCAAGCTCTGTTTCATTCTATTGTTTGTACAGATCTAGCCAATCTGTAATGTTTCCTAACCTATTGAGCTTGTGAAATGATCTAGCTGCTTAATGTTGATGTAGTTATGTGTCTGTAATTGTTGTATTTAGTGCATCAAAAGGGTGTCCCCCCCTAGGTCTAGTAGAACCTGAAGTGCAGGAGGATCAATTAGGGTCCTATGTTATGTTGTCCAAGCCCTGATGTGTTTTGTAGACTGAAATTGGCCATTTCATAGAAAGATTTGCAGGTGCTCTTGGGTTATCACTTTTGGTGAACAACACTTTGTCCTTGTCAATCTTGTCATATTGCGATCGATTTGTCATCGATCCTTGTCCTTTTCAATCATGTCAATTTGGTCAATTTGTCATTGATTTTTGTCAACCAATCTCAATCAAATCATTTATCAATCCAAAATCATGATCGAATCGATATCAATTATCCTTTGTCAAGACCTAATTGTCGTCTTTGCATTTCTAATTCATCTTCCAAGGTTTTAAGATTTATTCATTTAATCTTGTTTGGCATTTTCCCTCTAGGTTAAATAATTTATTTATTTATCCTAAGGCTTCTTGTCACAATTAAATTATTATTCAATTGGCTAATTAATTCCTCCTATTTTTGTAAATTAATTAATGAATGAGAAATTATTAATTAATTTACCTAATTTCCAAGTCATCATTTCTAACCTAATTTCTCCTAAATTCCTAAATGTCTATTCTATTTCAAATTCTTGTCATAAATCCTTGCATAGCAATTTGTCATAAATTGTCATAAATTGTCATAAATCCTTGCATAGCAATTTGTCATAGACATGTCATAATTTTGCTATTCTTGATTTGAATTTCCATTCGAATCACTATCATGCTAATCTTGTCATCTCTCCAATTCTTCTATAAATTGGATGAATTTCTTCAATCTTGGCTAATAATGAGAATAATCCTTAATTAGGCTATCGAATTTATGCTTCTAGTACTCTTGATCAATAATCAATGTCAATCTTGCTTTCAATCATGTATGTGCACTTGTAGGTGAGATCCACAACCCTTTGAAGAGGAAAGAAGAACAATGGAGCCACATGGAAGGAGCATTCAAATCATCATCCGGTTTGCATAATTTCTAGGTTTGTCTGCTTTGTTTTCATGTCTCTATTGAATGTGTCTTAGGATAGATTCGTTGCAATCAATGCATTTGTAATTGAGCTATTATGTTTATCTTTGTTTTGTGATGATTTCATATTTCCTAACGTACATTAATTGGTGAACCCGATGTTAAAAACTAACCTTCTAACCTCTTTATGGTGTTTTGAGTGCTCTCAAGTTGATTTGCAGGCCAAAAAACCCAAAAACAGGGTCATGCAGGGTATTTTGGAGACTCCTGCGCCTGTGTGAAGCAACCTGCACCTATGTTGAGCATTCTGCGCTTGTGTAGGTGACATTCTACACTTGTGTCCTGCATTCTGCGCCTGTGTCATGGGTTCTGTGCCTGTGTAAAGTCCAGAACAGAGTTAAAAAATGCAGTGTTTACTTGAAATTTGTTGTGTTTTTGCATTCTATTTTCTGTGCTTTGGATTTTGGTACTAATTATCTGTGCAGAATCTTGGCATACGCATGGAAAAGACAATAAATCAAACTACTAAGACACTTTGTGCAAATTCGAAAGTCAAAGAATAAGCGTATCAAAGTCCTAACTTGAGTTTTTGCAGGTTGCCTTGGAGAAACAATCAAACTTTGTGTTTGCATTTAATTTTTAGGCACTTAGTAATTTCTAAGTAGGTTGGAATGAATATTTGTTTACTTTGATTGTTGAGTATGACATTGGAGTAGGAGAGTATGCTCTCATCCTTCTTAGGGTGATCAGAAATCCAGATCTTCGATACCATGCTTGTATTGTTGATTGTGTGTCACATTTAGAGGGCCTTCCTTCCCGACCACTTTGCTTTTGCAAGCAAGTGATAATCATGAGAAGGGGACGACCCAAAGTGAGTACGCCTATAATTCCTTGGCATTCTAACTCACTATAAAAAAATACCCGATGAGCGAAAGCTTTGAAGGAAGTGTTACGTGGGAATTGTAGTTATTTGGGAAGTGATGACCCTTGGACTCTTTCTCATATCAACATCTAAGTAGGGCCTCTAGGTCTAAATCGTGCTTGCGCAACTACATTTTTTTGGTATCTTGATGGGCTTAATGTCTCAATCACACTTGCGTGACATCAAGGAGTAACGCTTAATAGAAATCCTTACTAAACACCTTGTTTTTAGAGACCAAAAACCCTTCTAGTTGCTTGAGAAGGACAAGTTTGGATACTTGGAAGAGATACTAAGTTTTCCATGGGGAGATTTCCATGGGGACTAATGCTTGGCTGCCCTGAGAAGTGAGTGCCGTGGAGGGGAGCTCGTGGGGTCAAGCATCTATGTATTCTCCTTGAATCTTATAACAAGTCTACCTCTCAAGTACCTAATGTCTTTGCCTACCATAAGAAATGTGGAAATGAGCATGATTGTCTTGAGTCTAAGTTGCAATATCTTGTATTCTTTGCTTGTCAAAAGTTGAATTGTATCCCATTTCAAAAGCAAAAACAAATTGATCCAACATAAGATTAAACACAAGAGACATTCATCCAACAAAGGTCCAACAAACTTCAAAACTCATCTTCAAACATGGTTAGCAAACATTGTTCAAAATCTTATCTCAACAAGCATGTCACTTACATTTAAGTTCATCCTAGGTTGCATTTTGCAAAAGTCATTGTCAAGTACCAAGGTTAGGTGTCACCTAATTCATACTCCTTTGCATATCAATAAGGTTCATCCATTTGCATATGTCCTCTTGCATTAAAGTCATACCATTGTCATACATTGCATACCCTAGGTCTCTTCATTAAGTTTAGGTTATTATCATATCATATTAGGGTCATTTGCATAGTAATTATCCCTTTGCATATAGTGTCAAAACTAGGTTTTGTCATACTTGAGTAATCCAAATCTTTGATGCAACCCTAAGTCATTGTTAAGAAGTCTAGACCTTATCAAATCTTTTGTCCTTTTGTCATCAATATCATTTGGTCAAACCTAGCTTAGTATCCAAGCATATAGGGGAGACTTGGTCATTTATCCTTTTGTCACCTAAGTCCTTTTGTCCTTTGAGGTCTAGATATCATTCCAATTTCCTAAGGGTCCCTCTCTTAGATTTGCATTTCAAAAGTTTATCAAAATCTTCAAAACAACCAAAAACATAGATTGCATTCTCATCTATTTTAGTTTGCATTTAGTTGCATATCATACATTATCCTTGAAAAATCCCAAAAACATTGCACAGTGACATGTCTATTGAAACAAGGTTCCAAGCACCAATGATGCAACAAAGTTTGACATATCAACCGACAATGCAATCACAATTATATCAAACCCAACAACAAGGCAATATCGATCAAACTCTTTATGATGAAACAAGTCTCCAAATACAAAAACTAGAGGAGAAACTAGCTCAAGAAGAAGAGATATTGGAACAAAGAGTGAAAAACATTGAGAAGAATAGATCACAAATGTCCAAAGTGTTTCAAAAATTTCCAGGTCAAAATCCAAATATTGAGCCAATTGATGTAAGGTCTCTTATCGAACGATCAGACATACCAGCTCTCCTCTCCCAAATAGAGATGATGAAACAATTTCAAGAAAGGAGACAACATCAACAACATTATGTGCCTCCACAACAAGAACAAGAAGGTGTTTACTATCAATCACATTTTCAACCATCACAACCAATTGTTCAACATATTCAACCAACACAACCAATGGTCCAATCTCAACATATGTCCAACCGACTATCAAGTATCAACAACAAACTCAATGGACAACTTAGTATCAACAACAACAACCAAACATTCAAAAATAAAACTTGCAGCACACACCAAGCCAAGTTTCAAACATGTCAGAACAATTGAACCAAGTCCAATATCAAGACATGACATCAAACCAAAAACATGTTCAAATTCCAGATACAACCATGTCAAAACCTCGAAAGAAAGGTGGCTTTATTGCAATGCTCTTAAGGAAATTACCAAGTGAGTTCTTTGAGGAAGATCAAGATAATACACTTATGTCTAGCAAATTGACTCTCCAGTGGCATCTATCCCTACACCTTTAGAAGTTTCACAAGAACCTTCTATATTGTCCTCATCAAACAATACCCCCAAGGATGCAATTACCCAAGGGCTATCCATAATTGATTGCCAGGATAATCCAATATATGATGCACATCCTTGTCATGTTTCAGAAATACAAGACCCAATGCCACCATGCACTTTATTGCCATTACCTATTTTAGAGGATCCCATTCAAAGTCCCTCTTCCTCATGTTCAAGCATTGATTCCTTGCCAGAATCCATTACAAATGTTCAAAGTTCATTTCCCTCATGCCAAACCATTGATCCCTTGTCAGAATCCCCCATGCATACCCAAAGTCCAACCTCATGTCAAGAGGATAAATTAGAGCATGAAGAAATGTGTCCTAAAGAAGATCAAGATCAAGATCCTGAAACCTTATCATCCCATCCAATTGTTGACCAGGACCCCATATGCCCAGACACTCATGATGATTCCCCTATTCTTGTCCATCCTATCCAAAGCCTTATTGACACACCATTCCCTGAGCAAGATCAAGATATCCCAGTCCATCCAATCCCAAATGATCCCCTTCCATTTCATGAAAACAATGTCCTTTCAAATCCCATTGACACTCCATTCCTTGAGCAAGATCAAGATATCCCTTCCATCCTTTCCAATAATCCCATTGAAAGTCAAGAGAAAAGCACCTTTAAAGAGGAATCCAATGATCTTCCTCCTTGTCAAGATCAAATTATTCCTTTAAATCCTCCACAAGATCCTTTTGTTCCTCCATCTCCTTATCCTAATCCAGCATATCCACTCCAAGATCGCATTTCTTTTGATGATCCCATTATTTCTCCCATTCCATCTCTTGAAGAGCCTGTCATTGAACCATGTCCACTACATAATCCTAGTCCCCCTCATGATCCTAATCCCCCTCATGATTCTAACATGTCAGTACAAGATGTTCATGAACCCTCGACATGCATAATGGGTTCTTCCACTTTGGTGAAATCTGATCCACTTCAAGATCTCATTATTTCTCTCATATCATATCCACCTCATAATGGACTCGCATCTTCTTCCCAAAGAAAAGAGTATTCTACAAGTCAAGATATTCATAATGGCAAAGGAGTAGACCTTCATGAGAAAGAACCCCTCCATATCAAAGAAAATATTAAGGGTCAGGGCCTCAGTGAAATTCCTCAAGATGTTGGTACCCCTGCTAAATCCAACATCCCTTCAAAATCAAAACATATCCCTTCCCCTTCATACCTTCCATCCATCTTAGGTCCTTATATTCCTTCATCCTCTATGCAAGGTCAGCAAAGGCACACATCCTTGAGTAAATTTCATCAATCCAAAAGAACTCCATTTCATTCATATCCATCCATGCATTCCTTTCCCCCTCCAAGCAATTTGGATGCCAAGTATAAGCATCATAAGTCTAGCAATCCATATGTATTCAAGGATCAACATGTCCAATATAATCGACATGTCAAAACAAAGAACAATATGATCTATAAAGAAAAAGAAATATCCAAAAGGCCAAAAAGGCCCACTGAGCAAAATAAAGCAAAGTCAAAATATATATGGGTTCCTAAATCCCTTGTGCTGGGAATGCACCCCAAGGAACCACAAAAGCATGAAAAATCAAAAACTATGTGGATCCCCAAGTGGCTCCTTGAAGCACAAAAGCCTAAAGAAACATCCAACTTGGCATCCAAAGTTGCTATTCCTCCATCCAACCCTCTCAAATTTGTTCCTCCATCACCTTCTTCATCCATTTTGGGCCCTTATGTCCAAAAATCCCAAGCTATTCCTCCATCCAAATCTCACAATCTGAGATCCGTTTTTCCTCCATCAATCCACCACCCATCAAGGTGTGTGCCAATGTTGATCTTTCCAACATTTCTATCCACTCAAGCACAATTCTTCCAATACCCTATCCATTATCCAATGCATATTTTCCATCCTTTGATCCCATCCTTTGCTTAAATCCTTGCCTTAGTTTCATCTCTTTTTCCATGTCCTTATCCTACCAACGTCTTTGAGCATACTTTTAAAGGTCATGGTCCATTTTTTTTTCAAGGCTCCTATCTAAACAAAAAGACGCTTGAGTCCTTCTTCCATCCCCTATCATGTGTCCAACTTCTATTGAAAAAGTCAAAATCAAAAAGTGAAAAAAAGTCAAAAAAAGTAAAAAAAAAAAGTGAAAAAAAAAGGAAAAAAAAAAAGAAAAAAGTAAAGCAAAAATAATTCATCCACTAGTGAAAACCTGGCAAACAGGCGCCTTGGGCAAGTACCATGATGAAAAACTGGCAAACAGGCATCATGCGTAATCTATGAACTTCTTGCACACCACACTTGGGGGCAGGTTTCCTCCTTCATATCCTATTGCCCTTCATTATCCTATCGAACCCCTGTCATTACCCTTCATATCCTATTGTCCCTCATGTCCAGTTTCCCTTTCCACCTTTTGATCTTGATAAGGCTGAGGATCATCATGAGCATCATGTATCTTGTTTGCAGCTTTTAGTCTATCATAGCTTTTGGTCATTTATCCATTTGCTTATTATAACCTTTCATCCATATTCCCTAGCTTATTGCGATTTTCTGCCACTATCCCGTATAATATCCTGACTTTCAGTCCATGTCCCTTATCCATTCTTGGTCTTTCTTGTCCTATCCATATCTTATCACTATCCATACACTCTTGTTCATTCCTTGATCTTGATCTAACATAAGGACACAAAATTTAAACATATTTTTCAAAAACCTCTTGACATGTCCCTCATGCCATGTTCCTGCTTTACATTGTCATATCCAGTCTCTTGTCCCATCACACAATAGCCCTTGGAAATTGCATCCGTATTGTCTCTATGATAAAAGGCCTTTGTCTTCCCTCTATCCGCCATCATTTCAGCAAGCCTATTTATTCACCTATCATATTCCTTTCCTTGCTAGACATTGGGGGCAAGATCATAAAAATTGAAAAATGTCCTGAAAAAAGATCATAAAAATTGAAAAATGTCCTGAAAAATACAATCATAAAAATTGAAAAATGTCCTGAAAAAAGATCATAAAAATTTAAAAATGTCCTGAAAAAAGATCATAAAAATTGAAAAATGTCTTGAAAAAATCTCTTAAAAATTGAAAAACGTCCTGAAATAATCCAAAAAAATCATATAAAGTCCTGAAAAAAACAAACAAAAACATTTCAAAAACATTAAAATCCAAAAACAAGCATTTTCTCAATAAAGGATTCCTTTTGTGCATAGACAGATCACTGAGCATCCTTCCAACGACTCACAATCATACACTATGCTTTAATGAAATCACGCTTAAACAGATGAACTCTTTCAATCAACTCAGACATTCAAACTGATCAGAATTGTCATATCAATCAGCCTCAAAATGAATTCATCCTTGGCACACTATCATGGGTCTTATACAGGGTGTGGTATACTCGAAACCAGACTGTGTCCTATCTTAGACGGGGTACCGCATGTCTTGAAACCAGACATCATGATTGTCCTATCAACGCTTTCAACATTTGACAATGAAGATCAAGATGTTTGTTTGATTTGTTGGAATTTGTGCATCTTATCTTTCTATTGATTTATCTTCGATCATGCTCCTATGTTGCTCGATGATGTCATTGAGTGATTTAGAGTGACCAGGATGGATCATGGTCCCTTTCTTCTTTTGTTGTGATTGTTATTTGTCTACAATGTGTCTATCTTTTGCAAAAAGGGTTGCATTTCAGCTCTGGCCTTCAATGCCATGATGCTACGCATCCATTTTGCTACATAAAAATAAAGGTTCTCACCTACAAAGTGCATTACTGAAAGCAAGTTTTTCTTCGTTTCTAACTCTCCCCTGTCTCATTTCTTCTTACTAACATTTCTTCTGTCAGTCCGGATAGTCAGTTCGGTCTAGTGCTCCGATATCCAAACACATATGTTGCATCCTGCATCCATTTGGTTAGTACATTTGCATTACATTTGCACCACATCAAGCATTTTATCCATTTCATAAATACATCAAAAATACATAAAAATCCATCCATACATGTTTCACAATGGTACATAAACAATCCATACATAGCAAAATAACTACAAATCATAAAACATTGCATCCCATCATATCGATGCATATCATATCATATGTCAAAATAATATCGGAGTACAAAATTGGACTATCTGTCCTAAGTATGGCCCGCAGGCTGACTACAACATGTCAAACTACATAATGTCCACTATCTGTCTAAGAAGCACGTGCCTCTGTCACTGGGTGCTCCCTCTGTCCTCCTCATCCCTGCCATGTCTCACGGATGATGTCCCTCCTGGTCCTGGCTGTGGTGGTCTCATAGGTCCACTCACCCCCATGCTACTCAATGACCTCCGAGAGCGTGCCCTGCTCTCTGTCCTCGATCGTGCCCGATATGAAGGTGCTCTCTGCTCTGGTGGAACTGCACTCTCATATAGTGTCCTCCAATGGCGTATCTCCTCTCCGGTCTCTACCAGCATCTGTGCCATTTCTCATGCACTGGCATCCCTAATCGACCCAATGAACTCAGTGACTCTCTGTCCCTCTCGCTGTGCCTGAGCCATCGCTGCATCTCGAGCCGCTGTGAGTCTAGCTATCTCCGCTCTGAACTGATCATGCTCTCTCTCTAAAGTCTCAATGTGATCTTGCTGACTCGCTATGGTAGCCCTGAATATCTCCATCTCCTCTGTCCTAGCTGTCTCTGGCTCTATGGGTATGTCCTGTAATGCCTCATGCTCGCCTGAATCTGGCTCATCGTCCTGCTCCTCATCATCCTCGTCCCCGCCTTCCTCATCTCTATCCTCATCCTCATCTCCATCATCCTCATCCCTATTCTCATCCTCCTCGTCCTCATAACCTCTCTCCTCTCCTGTGAGTGGGAAGTCTTCCTGTCGCCTCGGTACTGGAATGTTCGGATCTATCAATGGCACTGGTAGTCATCGTGCAAACCATCTATCATACTCATCTGTCATCCCGGCATCTGCCACATCTGACCTCCACTCCCACTATCTCTACTGTAGCTCTGCAAAGTCGGCATATGCTATGTGTGGCTGAATCATACTCCCCCACTAACTCGTCTCTCTTTGAGATCGGGCAAAGCATGCAGTCCTCCTAGGTATGTCTTGCATCTCTCCAAACTGTCGTCTGACTCTCTCTGGCAAGTACATCTCAATTACTCTCTGGCGATTCACTGGTCGCCCAATCAGGTACCTCTCCTGTCTACAATAGGGTATCTCATCACTATCATCTGACCATCCAGAGCAATCACGATATGGCCTCCATATGAACTCTCTCAGTCTGTCTAGCTCATGTCGCCAATATAATATGTATCCAAATGGACCCTGTCTCAGTGCTCCACCATAGAAATACACATATGGTCAGTGTGGTACAACCTGTCTCTCTATAATCAGTTGACATATGGCTATGTGCTCAAATGCCCATACCTATAGCAGTGTAACTCCACAGCTCAAAGTCTGCACTCCTTGATATGCTATCTGATGCAGCTGAAAATAAAGCATAGCCAATACACATGGTCCCCATGCGTACACCGTCCCCTCTGTCGCCATCCACTCTAGCACTCTTCCCTATCCAATAGGGAATCCATGTCCTCATCTATCTCCTGCTAGTAGACATGCTATCACCATGGCTATCACCACATATCGTCGATCATACTCTGATGCCATAGTCTCCCAGCAAATCTCCCTCTTGACAATGTCTAGATCATCTGCATCGCACTCAAATAGCCTGCACAATGCCTCTCTCCCTGTCACTGGGTCATACTCTATCATCTCTCCATGAATCGGAATGCGGAGGATACACCATACATCCTCCAGTGTCACCGTCGCCTCTCCGGTCGCCAAATGGAATGAGGAGGTCTCTGAATGCCATCGCTCTGCCAATGCGGTAAGCAGTCCTGTGTTTGCCCTAATCTCGGGCATGAATGTGACATAGTATATCCCTAGTCCTGCTAAGGTATCTCTCTCTGTGCTCCTGAGTCTATGTCGTAACATGAAGCAATCCGGTCGGTTCTCCCACATGTGATCAACGGATACTGTCGACTCTGCATCACAATTGGGGCAAATTTTGTCAATTTTAGGGTTTGCTCCTACGGGTTGTGTTTCCTCATTTTCATGTCCAAATTAGGGTGTTTTTCATCTAGTCTGACCTATCCTACCCTTATCCCCCCTTTTTCCTATCATTTGCATGTCCTTTTGACCAAAACTAGGGTTTTCAGTGCACAATTGTGCCTGTGTCAGAGAACCTGCGCCTGTGTCAGGTAACTTGCGCTTGTGTCTTCCTACACAAGCGTAGAAGACATGACACAAGCACAGAATTAGACTACACAAGCGCAGAAGTCCTCTTTTGCATCCCCTGTGGGCCCCGCAATGTCCCGCAAACGAGTCAACTTCATCAAATTGAAAACATGGGTTTTCGAGATACATACCGCTGCTCGTGCATCCTTCGATCGTCTGAATGTGTGTACACATTCCCCTAGGTGATCCGCTATTGGAATGTTCACCATCTATCTGCAAGTGTCCTTGTCCAGAGCAACAAATTCTCCTCCTTGTCTAGTGCAAATGAGCAAATTTCGTTCTCTTTGCCTCATTTATAGATCTTTGTCAATGCATAGATGGACGTGCACCCTCTCCATCTTATGTTGGTCGTGGTCTTTTTCATCTTCAAGTGCTTGTCCTTCATGCATCCGATCTCCGATTGTCAGTCCATTCGATCCTATCATTTTTATCGATCAATTGGCCTCTTTTCTACATGTTTCCGACCAATTCCTCGAGGGGGCATGCATATATCATTGTTATTGTCTGGGGCATTTTCATATGTCATTGTCAGCGTCCGAGGCATTTTCATTATTGTTCTTTGAAACAATGCTTAAAATCGCATTGTCTCAAAGAGGGGCAAAATGTAGACACCTAAAAATGGTCAACGCTTGTGGGATCATACTTTAACATTGGCGCACTGCCTCATCTTAGGTTTTTGCATCGCATTAACATTTCTCCTATGTTATGCATTTGGTCTTTATCATTTGCGAGCATCGAGTCCTTCTTCTTCATCTGTCTCGCTTTCGAATTGATCTTGTCGACCACAATCTTCAGTCATGATTTTGGTCGATCTTTGTCCTTGTCAATCTTGTCATATTGCGATCGATTCGTCATCGATCCTTGTCCTTTTCAATCATGTCAATTTGGTCAATTTGTCATTGATTTTTGTCAACCAATCTCAATCAAATCATTTATCAATCAAATCATTTATCAATCCAAAATCATGATCGAATAGATATCAATTATCCTTTGTCAAGACCTAATTGTCGTCTTTGCATTTCTAATTCATCTTCCAAGGTTTTATGATTTATTCATTTAATCTTGTTTGGCATTTTCCCTCTAGGTTAAATAATTTATTTATTTATCCTAAGTCTTCTTGTCACAATTAAATTATTATTTAATTGGCTAATTAATTCCTCCTATTTTTGTAAATTAATTAATGAATGAGAAATTATTAATTAATTTACCTAATTTGCATCAATTTCCTAATTTCCAAGTCATCATTTCTAACCTAATTTCTCCTAAATTCCTAAATGTCTATTTCTATTTCAAATTCTTGTCATAAATCCTTGCATAGCAATTTGTCATAAATTGTCATAAATTGTCATAAATCCTTGCATAGCAATTTGTCATAGACATGTCATAATTTTGCTATTCTTGATTTTAATTTCCATTCGAATCACTATCATGCTAATCTTGTCATCTCTCCAATTCTTCTATAAATTGGATGAATTTCTTCAATCTTGGCTAATAATGAGAATAATCCTTAATCAGGCTATCGAATTTATGCTTCTAGTACTCTTGATCAATAATCAATGTCAATCTTGCTTTTAATCATGTATGTGCACTTGTAGGTGAGATCCACAACCCTTTGAAGAGGAAAGAAGAATAATGGAGCCGCATGGAAGGAGCATTCAAATCGTCATCTGGTTTGCATAATTTCTAGTTTTGTCTGCTTTGTTTTCATGTCTCTATTGAATGTGTCTTAGGATAGATTCGTTGCAATGAATGCATTTGTAATTGAGCTATTATGTTTATCTTTGTTTTGTGATGATTTCCTATTTCCTAACGTACACCTGTTAAAGGTTACCTTTCTAGAGGATTTGAAGAACTCAATGAACTTGAGTCACCTGGTAAGAGGTTTTATAATAAGCCTGTTAAAGGTACCCATCAAAGGGATTTTCCTACTGTTGAAATGGTTAGAAGACAACAAGTAAATCTCTGATCTGATAACAACAATATATGCTAAGGCGTATCCTTTTCAGTTCCTCTACTCTGCAATCACACTCTGTAGTTTTCCACTCATCTACTTTGCAATCACACTCTGTAGTTTTTCCACTCACTAGTCTAGCAAGTATCTAATCACTCGAATACAACAACAACATTTTCTAACACTTATAATATCAAAACTCATCAACCTTATAGAAAACAATTAGGTCGATAGCATAAACCCTAAACCCTTAACATTTTAGGTTTACAGTTACAAGCAGTCCAATCCTGACCATTCAAACACTTGCATAGAATAAAAAATTCTGAAATAGATCACAAGTCATTATGCATTGTCCATTATTCACCGCAAATAGAAATCAGTAACCCATCACGCTTTCTTCTCATACTACTAAGAATACTATTCATTCCTAAGGTAGACATTTATTGCAATCCATCTTCACATGCAAGATCCTCAAGGAAATCCTTCACGTGCACAAACTGACGTGGCATCTCAATCTCATCCTTATTTCTTAGCTAACTCATCACAAAATATCACTAGTTGCATCACACAAGCTAGATTGCCAAACCAGAAACCCTAGAGCTGAGACTACCAACTGGTAGTCACACTTAGTGAAACCTTGACACCAGTTCACTACATCTCTTCATACCCATTCTCCAACTTGAACATCAATAAAAACATCTTCCAATCTTCATACCAGTTGACCTCTACTTATTGACATCAATGAAAACATATATTATCATCATAATCATCATATGCAAACAGATACTATTGGGAAATTTGATCCTAGACGTGATGAAGGCATATTTCTTGGTTATTCTATTGAAAGAAAAGCATATAGATGTTATAACAAGAGATTGCAGAGAATTCTGGAGAGTATGAATGTCAAAGTAGATGAGTTGAACAAAAGCCAAATCAGAGTTTATGAGCAGGAACCGACAATGGAATGATTATATCTGAACCGGTAGTACCTTTATCAGAATAGAGAGTTGAACTAGTTACTTCCGCAACATCAAAGAATTCTACAGTAACTAAATAATAGGGAAGAGGAATAGAGTGCTAGAAGTGTAAGGAAGTTAAGTAGCGAAAACAACTTCCTACACTAACCTTGAGAGGAGGGTAATGCAAAACTTTTTCAGATCATTACAACAAATACAGAAAATAGAAATAGATATAATAACATTCATACCACAACACAATGATTTACGTGGGGAAAACCCTTTCGGGAGAAAAACCCCACCCTCCAAAAGCAGCTCAATATTTTATTCAGCAATCAAAAACAGATTACAACATACTTGCAGAGCAAGCTCTTCGCAGGAGTACCACTAATCAGAGATTCAGAGGCAACTCAATAGCCATAAGACTCTTACACACAACCTCTATCTCACACACCTCATAAATAGGAGATACAATACAAGAAACCGTCAAACGGTATTACAAAACCATGGGCTAAAACCACCCAAAAAGTGTAGCTGACCTTATCTCCCTTCTAGATGCCCTATGACATGTTAAAGCACACATCAACATGTGTCACTCCCCTTTACAACTCATTTATGTATCCGATACAAATTATTTTTCCTATTTCAGGAGTACAAACTTCCGGAGGCCATAACTTGAGAACCCGATGTCTGATTGACGAACCGTTTGAAGTGCCGGAAAGCTCGCGAAGTGCTCTATCACCTCGTAACCCACTTCACTAGTTATGAACACTTTTCAGGGAATTTCGGAGCCTCTAAAGTCCCCAAAATTAAGTTTAAATATTTTATTGCACCCCTCCAAGACGAAAACATTAATATCTTCAAAACTAGCTGTGACCTTGCAATGCAACTTTACCGGAATGCTTATCTAACCAACCAAAAGCTTTAGGGAGAGTTTCGCACCATTTCGTGCTCAAATGATAACTTACTATAAATAGTAACCTCACATAAATGCAAGGTTGAGACACCATTTTTCCCAACAAATCTCCCACTTGTCGAACACCTTGCAAGAGCGGAAGGGAATGTCAACACAATGAATCAATTGCTAGGGGCCATAAGGCCCATAGACTCTGAACACCATCTGAACTTCTCTGTGCTCACAGCCTTAGTTAAAGCATCTACAACTTTCATCAAAGTTTCCACCTTAACCAGCTTCACCCTACCATCTTCGACCATATCTCTAACAAAATGATACTGAACATCAATATGTTTGGTCCGGGCATGAAATGTCGGGTTCTTAGCTAGGCTAATTGCACTTTGACTGTCACAGTAAACTGTCACTGTACCTTGCTTTATTCCAATATCTGAACATAGTCTCTTAAGCCAAATGGCCTCTTTACAAGCATGAGTAGCTGCCATATACTCTGCTTCAGTAGTGGATAAAGCAACCAAAGCCCGTCGCTTACTCATCCAACTAATTGCACCACCAAACAAAGTAAACACATAAGCACTGGTGGATCTTCTGCTATCAATATCACCTACCCAATCTAAATCCACATAACCATGGATATCAAGGGAAGTCATGTCTCCAACTGAATTACCATGATAACACAAAGAATATTCTAAAGTACCCTTCAAATATCTGAAGACTCTTTTGACTGCATCCCAATGAACTCTACCAGGATTAGACATATATCTAGAAAGTACTCCCACTACTTGGGCAATATCTGGTCTAGTACAGACCATAGCATACATCAAGCTTCCAACCGCACTCTGGTAAGGCACTCTGCTCATGTCTTCCATCTCCAATGGGGATGTAGGACAATCTGAAACAGATAGTTTCGTTCCAACTGTAAAAGGAACACTCAATGGTCTACAATTCTGCATGTTGAACCTCTGTAACACTGAATTCACATACTTACTCTGGCCTAGCCATAGCTTTCTGTTCACCCTATCTCTTCTAATTTCCATCCCAAGAATGTGCTTTGCTGCACCAAGATCTTTCATTTCAAATTTAGCAGCGAGCTGAGACTTCAGTTCTGAAATCATACCTTTCCCTTTACCAATGAATAACATATCATCAACATACAATGCAATGAATAAGAAATGATCACCATAAGATTTATAATAAACACAATGATCTGATTTAGAACGTTCAAATCCCAAACTCAACACATATGTATCAAATTTCTGGTACCACATCCTAGGACTTTGTTTGAGGCCATACAAAGATTTCTTCAATTTACAGACCAAATTACTTTTGCCTTTCACCACATAGTGCTCCGGTTGTGTCATATAAATATCTTCCTCCAAATCACCATGAAGGAAAGCAGTTTTCACATCCATTTGCTCAACCTCTAAATCATAAGCAGTAGCAATAGAAAGCAAAAATCTAATGGACATCATTTTTGCAACAGGAGAAAATATCTCACCGTAATCAACACCCTCAACCTGAGAGTAGCCTTTTGCAACCAACCTTGCTTTATACTTCTCAATGCTTCCATCTGAACCAATCTTTTTCTTGAACACCCATTTACAACCAACAGGTTTTCGTCCTTTAGGAAATGGTACAAGATCTCATGTATCATTCTTTTTCAAAGCTGCCATTTCTTCCTCCATAGCAATCTTCCAGGATTCTGCATCATTCATACCTAATGCCTCTTCTATAGATTTCAGTTCATCCACACTAGTATTCAGAGCAAAAATACATCTCCAATCATCAGGTGAATACCTTTCAGGTGGTTGTCTATGTCTTGTAGACCTTCGAACAAGCTGAGTTGGAGGTTCTTCCTCCTCTTCTGAAGATTTAGAGCTAGACGAGCTCTCCTCAAATTCTTGCCTATCTAAGGGTCTCGATTCAACTCTTTCAGGTGTAGAAGGAAGTTGAATCACATCTTCTTTTTTAGTCTGTTCTGCCTGCAATGTAACAGAAGGAGACTTAATTTCTCTAAAAATAACACTTCTACTATGAATTACCTTTTGTGCAACAGGGTCCCAAAGCTTGTATCCTTTCACACCATAACTATACCCGATGAAGATACATTTCACAGCCTTGTTCTCCAACTTTGTTTACTTCTCCTTTGGCACATGTGCATATGCCTCACAACCAAAAACTCTAAGATGTCTCAATGAAGGCTTGTGACCTGACCATGCTTCCATAGGCATTTTATCAACAAGAGCTGATGTAGGAGACCTGTTAATCAGGTAGCAAGCAGTGGCAACAGCTTCAGCCCACAACTTTTGTTCGAGACCAGCACCACTCAACATACTCCTAGCCTTCTCCATCAGTGTCCTGTTCATTCTTTCTGCAACTCCATTCTGCTGTGGAGAATACGGAGTTGTCTTCTGCCTATTAATTCCACAGTCTTTACAGAATCTATCAAAATCATTAGAGAAAAACTCACCACCATTATTAGTTCTCAAACATTTTATTTTCTTTCCAGTCTGCAACTCAACCATTGCTTTAAATTCTTTAAAACGACTAAAAACTTCAGATTTACTCTTTAGAAAATAAACCCATGTCCTTCTACTAAAATCATCAATAAATGAAACATAATATGTGGATTTTCCAATCTAAGAGACATCTACTGGACCAAACACATCAGAATGGATAAGATCCAAAACACCACAAGTTTTATGAGAACTCGAGTAAAACTGAACATGGTTTTGTTTTCCATAAATGCAATGCTCACAGAAATCAAAGTCAAGATTACAATCATTCAAACCTTCAACAAGGTTTTTATTTTTCAAGGTCCTTAGACCCTTTTCTCCAATGTGACCAAGTCTCTGGTGCCATAACATAGTCTTCTCTGCAGGTAACTTTGCTTCAGATGAAAGAGCACCCTTAGGTACCCAAAAACCATTTCCATCTGCTCAAGGTGAAACCTTCAAATCTTCCAGTGAAGTATCTACAGATTTACTTTTTACAGAAGTGCTATTACACTCAACAGTGTATGCTTCAAGCTTATACAAAGTGCCAAACCTGACACCTCTAGCAACTACCATAGCACCCTTAATCATCTTACATTCTGCTTCAGAAAAGACTACCTGCACACCTGCATCTATCAGTTTGCTCACAGATAACAGGTTTCGTTTTAATCCAGGGATATGCAGCACACCATTAATCCTTTTTATTCTACCATCAGAAAACCTGATTCTAACTTTACCTCGACCAACAATGTCTAGATGTGAATCATCACCCAAGTACACCTTACCTCTATTAAATCCTTCATATTCAGAAAACCAATCTCTATTGGAAGTCATATGAAAAGATGCACCTGAGTCAATTAGCCAGGCATCATTACCTGCATGAGTCGCCAAAGCCGCAATAAAGGCATCGCCATCTTCCTTGTCGGACTCAGAATTAGAATCAAACTTTTTCTTTTTCTTCTTCTTCTTTTCTTCTTTGCAGTCCTTACGGATGTGACCCGGTTTACTGCAGTTCTAGCAAATGACTTTGGACTTTCCAGGAGATTTCGATCTCCCTTTGGATTTGGACTTGTCGTGCTTCTCATTCTTCTTGCCTTTCTCCTTAGGTCTTCCACGAACAGTTAGGGCTTCCTTTGAACTGATGGATACCTTCCTTCGCATCTCTTCACCGAGTAGGGCACCCACCATGTCTTCAGATTTCAAAACAACAGAAGTACTACCGATAGCCATAACAAGAGATTCCCACGAATCAGGCAAAGAACAAAGCAAGATCTGACATTTCTCCTCCTCGTCCATCTTAACACCGACGGATACTAATTGAGCCACCAACATATTGAATGCTTCCAGGTGGTCTGCAATTCGTCCACCCTCTTCCATCTTCAAGGAATACAATTTCTTTCTTAAGAAAATTTGATTTAATAAAGATTTCACTTGATACATCTCACCAAGCTTAGTCCATAGCTTCTTTGCAGAGTTCTCTTCATGGACATTGATTAGAACAGAGTCTGCCAGGCACAGTCTGATTAGACCCTTGGCTTTTCGGTCCATAACATCATACTGAGCTGCCGCAGTAGGATTTGAGAGCCTTTGGACATTCGTATCAACAGCATCCCAAAGATCTCGATCTATTAGCAGATCTTCCACATCTCAAAATTACTTCCATTAAATTTCTCCACCTCTATTCTCCCTGACGAACTCGCCATCTGAATATTCCTGCAACAAGATCAAAAAGTGTCTTCTACACAAGCTCCCACTCAAATCTGGATTAGTTCAAAAAACCCAACTGCCCACAATTGAAACCAAAGGTGATCAGGCTCTGATACCACTTGTAAGGAAGTTAAGTAGCGAAAACAACTTCCTACACTAACCTTGAGAGGAGGGTAATGCAAAACTTTTTCAGATCATTATAACAGTTACAGAAAATAGAAATAGATATAATAACATTCATACCACAACACAATGATTTACATGGGGAAAACCCTTTCGGGAGAAAAACCCCACCCTCCAAAAGCAGCTCAATATTTTATTCAGCAATCAAAAACAGATTACAACATACTTGCAGAGCAAGCTCTTCGTAGGAGTACCACTAATCAGAGATTCAGAGGCAACTCAATAGCCATAAAACTCTTACACACAACCTCTATCTCACACACCTCATAAATAGGAGATACAATACAAGAAACCGTCAAACGGTATTACAAAACCATGGGCTAAAACCACCCAATAAGGTGTAGCCAACCTTATCTCCCTTCTAGATGCCCTATGACATGTTAAAGCACACATCAACATGTGTCACTCCCCTTTACAGCTCATTTATGTATCCGATACAAATTATTTTTCCTATTTCAGGAGTACAAACTTTCGGAGGCCATAACTTGAGAACCGGGTGTCCGATTGATGAACCGTTTGAAGCGCTGGAAAGCTCGCGAAGTGCTCTATCACCTCGTAACCCACTTCTCCGATTACGGCTACTTTTCAGGGCATTTCGGAGCCTCTAAAGTCCCCAAAATTAAGTTTAAATATTTTATTGCACCCCTCCAAGATGAAAACACTAATATCTTCAAAACTAGTTGTGACCTTGCGACGCAACTTTACTGGAATTCTTATCTAACCAACCAGAAGCTTTAGGGAGAGTTTCACACCATTTCATGCTCAAATGAAAACTTACTATAAATAGTAACGTCGCATAAATGCAAGGTTGAGACACCATTTTTCCCAACAAGAAGACTCCTAGGCATGTGAGACTGAATCATTTTGAAGATTAAGTCATTGGGGATAAGAGCACTAGAGTGATGAAAAGAAGAAGAGTAGCAACTAATGAGATATGTTTAATTTCACAAGTTGAACTGATATCAGTAATTGAAGCATGTAAAGATGAACATTGGTTGAAAGCTATGGAAGAAGAATTAGATCAGAATGAGAAAAATAACACATGGACTTTGGTTCCCCGGCCTAAAAATTAAAATGTTATTGGAACTAAATGGGTTTTTAGAAATAAATTAAATGAGTATGGTCAAGTTATAAGAAATAAGGCTAGCTTGGTTTGTAAAGGATATTCTTAGAAGGAAGGAGTTGATTACGGAAAGGCTTTTGCACCTATAGCCAGGATTGAAGCTGTAAGATTATTTCTTGCCTATGCTTCTTATAAAAACTACAAGGTTTATTAAATGGATGTTAAATGTGCATTTTTGAATGGGGATCTTAATGAGGAAGTTTATATTGAGAAACCTAATGGTTTTTCACTATCAGTTGGTATAGATATGGTTTGCAGGTTAAGTAAATCTTTATATGGATTGAAACAAGCACCTAGAGCTTGGTATGCAAGGTTGGATAAATATCTTTTGAATCTTGGTTTTACTAAGGGCAGTGCTAACAATAATTTATATTATAAAATCACTGGTGATGATATACTGATTGTTGAAGTATTTGTTGATGACATTATTTTTGGAGGTGAAGACAAATTATGCATAGAATTTTCTAAGAATATGGAGAAAGAATTTGAGATGTCTATGATTGGTGAGATGAATTTTTTCTTAGGTTTGCAGATTACTCAGAGTGATAAAGGTATTTTTATCTGTCAAACTAAATATGCTAGGGAATTGTTAAAGAAATTTGGTATGAGAGATTCTAGACTAGTAAGTAAACCTATGGTTACAAGTGAGAAATTGACAAGAAAAGATGTATTTGTACCGGTAAATCCTACAAGATACAAATCTATGATTGGAGGTTTGCTTTATTTGACTCAGACTAGGCCTGATATTATGAATGTTGTTTGTATTGTTTCAATATTTCAGAGTGATCCTAGAGAAAATCATGAGATGGCCATGAAAAGGATTTTTAGATACTTGCAAGGTACATCAGAATATGGCTTATGGTACCCTAATTATGATAGCTTTAGTTTATGTGCATATATAGATGTTGATTTGGCTAAAAATGTTGATGACTGGAAAAGTACTTCCGATGGAGCTACTTCTCTATGTACTACTAAAGCTGAGTATGTTGCTGCTACTACTAATTGTACAAGAGTTTTATGGATGAAGCAAATGTTGAAGGATATGTGATGTACTAGTCATTATTCACTGTGATAACTATGTTGCTATTGATATATCAAAGAATCCGATATTTCATTCTAAGACAAAGAACATATCTATCAAGTATTACTTTTTGAAGGAGTGGAAGCAAATGAAGTTAGACTAGTCTATGTGAACACTAAAGAGCAGGTTGCAGATATTTTCACTAAACCTTTATCCAAGGAATCATTTGAGTACCTGAGAGACAAACAGGGATTTTCTGCTCCTACGATAGAGATTTGATTGATGCAGTTTGGCATCTATCTGGCATGCATTATCTGAGATACTATTTATTTCAGCACTGATGTGGGATGCTACTACTCACAGGGATTTGTCAGATTTGTGATTGAGAGGCTTATGTTTTTGCTTTGATATTTCTGCCAGATTTATGGCATTGATGTCAAAGGGGGAGTGATATTGATGGGAAAAAGAAAAAGAAATTCAAAGCTTTACAAAGATATTATTCAAAGAGGGAGAGATATTCATATTCAAAGCTATTTATGGGAATTTGTTGGATGTCTTCCATAGGGGGAGACTTGCTTGGCATTTCTTGTTACTTTGATGTTTCTCACATCTAGTGTTAGCATCGATACAAAAGGGGGATATTGTTGGCCATTTGGTAGAATTGATTATTTGTTGCATTGATGTTTTGTCATTAATGTCAACACTAGCTATTTTGATGCTTTACCAACACCCTTCTAGTCCTTGTAGGTTAAGTGGTTTCTAGCTAACTTGGATCCGGTATTATCCGGCAGGCTCCGATATAGTTTGGTGATGGAATTGGCTTGATCATGATACTTATACTCATATTTGGTTAGCTAGTTTTGGTTTGGAGATTGGATGCTATCCTACTTGCTTAGAATATTAGTTATTGGTTTCGACGAGGGTTTCACTTGCAAAGCTTTTGATGGATATCATTGATGAATTTCATAAGTGGTGTTGGTGCGAATTCTAATGGAATTTTAGGATGTTGTTGGTGATCATGTTCAAGACTTGACATTTGGAGATCATTGTTGAAGCATGTGGACCTATACTTGGTCCTGATTTATCTAGGTTATACACTGAATTTAATGTAACGTGTGGATAGGACCTACTATTGTATTTCCAAGATGTCTTATGTGTTGATATTACTTGTTTGGTCTAAGGCAGACATGGTTTGTAATTATGTAATTGATTTATTATCTGGTGGCCGACCTAATTGTTTTTGGTCGAGGGTTTGTATAAATAGATGTAAGTTTTGATTGTAGATTATCATGGCTAATGTAAGAGGTCATAGTCAAGTAATGTAATGTGCAAATAATGTAATATCATTCAGGCAAAGGAGTTGGTCGATCATTGGAGATCGAATTGGGTTTTTGTAAGAGGATTTAGTCCTCTAGTATTGAGCTTAACCAGAACTGCACTGAGGCATAGGAGATGCTATCTTTTGCAGTTCAACACTTCTCTGGATTGTAGTCTAGATTTATATGTAGTCAGTGAGGCTCCTTTTGTGATGAGCAGTGTTCTCTAGGTTGTTGGCCTTCCTGCAAGTGGAGTCCCCTTCATTGTAATTCATATACTTACTGCAGAAGTATTATCTGACTATGGGTAGGCTTCCTACTATGGTTTTTCCCTTTACCGTATTTTCCATGTACAAATCTTGGTGTTGTGTGGATGGCCTTTATTCTATGATTACTGCTTATGCTTAATTGATCAACTTCTATTCTGGTATTATTGTTTTGGGTTCTAGTATTAAAGTTTTAATTGCTAAATGTTCCTGTAATATTTGACAACTAATTCATGCCCCCCCCTCTTAGTTATCTTCCCGTTATCTAAACTATCTAACATAAATGTCCTCTTGCCTTTTCTTCCAAAGTTCTCATTACGGTAACCATTTTATTCTCTCCTCAGGTAGAAATTTCTATCATCCTTTCGATATGTATTACCTTCCTTGCTCACTTCCTCATCCTTGTTCTGATTTATACTAGTTCCCCTTCCTCCGGTAAATCCTCTTACTCCTTGAGATCTTCCTCCAGTAAAAATTCCACCTCTACCTCTCTGTCTCTACTCATGTCTTTTATTCAATTTCTCTTTAGCCTTTAGTGCATACTGGTAAGCCTCTTTAATGCTCTCCAATTTGATTATTCAGATTTCATCTTGTATAGACATCCACAATCTGTTCAAATATATTGCAATTTGTTCAACTTCATCATCAACATGTTTGGATCTAATGTTCAACTTGTAAAATTCTTTGGTACACTCCTTCACACTAGATTCCTTCTATCTTAGTTTCTACAATTTCCAGAATAAATCCACTTGATAGTTCATCGAGACAAACTTTGATTTTAACTTAGAATCATCTGATCCCATGTCTTAATCTTTTCCTTACCTCTTCTTTGTCTATCAACTTGAAAATGCTCCCTCCAAAGAGATGCATGACCATTCTGTTGGCAACATGAAGGAATTGATTATGTTTTGCATTGATGTTTTATCATTAATGTCAAAACTAGTTGTTATGATTGGTTACCAGTAGATAGATTTTGGTTATGTGTAGAAGAACAAGTGTTACTGGCAAAGGGACTATCAGCTAGATACTACCAACATGTTTGGATCAATGGAATATGTTTAGTTTGATGTTTCTAGAGTATGTTTTGGTCTGTTGGTATTGACTTGATGATCAGATGATATCATATAATCTAGTAAGCCTATATCATGAGGTTTAAGGTTTTACCAATAGAGATTTTACTGAGAATCTTTGACAGAATGCATAAGTGGTGTCAGTTCGGCTTCTAGATGGAATTCAGGATGCAGAAGGTGATCTTTGTTTGTGCCTCAACTGATTGGAGACATTGCTTTGGCATGGTGAATCTATTTGGGTCCAGGTTATGGACCTGTATCATGTTACGTATTCTCTACACATTACTGGGATGATTTATGGATTAGTTAATGTTGTTTTGGTCTAAAGATGACATGGTATATCATTGTAATGTGAATGTATGTAATGATATTATTGTAATATCTTTTAAGTGTCTGACCTAAATGGTTTAGGCCTTAGGGTTTGTATAAATTGATGTAAGATCTCACTGTAGATCATGGTGGTAATGTGGTGCAGGGGCACCTCTTCAACAAGCAAATCATAGATATAAGGATGAAGACTAGGATCACAGTGTTTGTTTTAGTGTCTTGTGTTTATTCAAGTTTCATGTATTCAATAAAGACCTCACCATGTAAACCAATGTCATTGATTAGGAAACTTGATAAGCCAATTGGGATAATATGGTCAATAGGGATAGTAAGATGTTTGTTTTTGTGTTTGATAGGTTTTTAGGATGTCTTAGTGGTGTTTGGTTGACCAAGTTGTGTAGATCCCTATTGGTATTTTGGATATGTTGATATGGTTTTGTCACTGATGTCAACACCTGTCGTCACTTGTCAACACTTATCAGCATTTGGAGATTTTGGTTATGTTCACTGATAAGTTACAGACTTATGCATAGTAACTGGTATTTGGTTTACCAGTAGATTATATTGTTCATCGACACTTGGAATGACTTGGAAACTACTTGGTTATGTCAAAGACATTATTCGATCACTTGGTTTTGGTGATTTAGTTAATTGTTTATTCGGGTTTGCATATTTTTTGTTACTAGCAAATTGGTCTAGGATATACACTGGTAGGTATATCTATTCCAGATCAACACAATATGTTATGGAGATGCTTCATTATTATTGTAAATGCATTGAGCCAACATCATGTATCAGATATTAATTTATTTAAAATTTATTTTATGGTAATATCTTTTAGTAAGCCGACCTATTCAAATTGGTCTTAGGATATGGTATAAATGTAAGATCTCATTTATGAGACAAGAGTGTGAATGTGAAAAGGATGGCAAGAAGGTATATGCAAAAATAAGAAGAGCTATACACACAAACATCATTTGAAGGTTGAAGGACGGATTTTGTGAAGGCAATCAAAACTTAACTGATACTGAATCCACCATATGAAGATGCTATTTTGTACAATACATTATCATTGGGTTTAATCATTCAATTGTAGTCAGTGTGACTCTCATCTTCTGATTGAGTAGTGAGCTCTAGGCAGCTGGCCTTTCTGCATGTGCAGAATCCATATTGTAAACACATACTATTTGCAGTAGTATCATTTGATTGTGGGTAAGGCTTCCCACAATGGTTTTTCCCCTTATAGGGTTTCCACATACAAATATTTATGTTATGTGTTGTGGATGTTATTGTCTTTCTGTTTCATGCATTAATCTTTACCGATACTGCAATTAACTGTTAAAACTGTCTACCAGCATAAAGATTGGTTTATCGGTATTAAGCATTAAGTTTTGGTTAAGTTATTTTTGGTTGAATTTATTGGACAACTGATTCACCCCCCCCCCTCTTAGTTGTCTCTAGGACCTAAGAATTGGTATTAGAGCATATTCCTCTTTTTGCAGAAGTTTAACAGCTTGAGGAGATCCAATATCTTCTAACTATTTCAGGAAGGACAATCTAAAACTTGATGGAACTAACTATGGAATATGGAAGATCAGGATGGAGACACATTTGAATTGCATTAGAAATGACATATGGGATGTTACAAAGAATGGCTATACTAATCCTAATCAAGGTCAACCTAATCCACCTAAGTTGGCTAAAGATGAGGAAAATGATTGCAAAGCAAGAGAAGCACTTTTGAGCGTATTGTCAGATCAGCAAGTCATGGGATTGTTGGATATATCTATAGCTAAAGCTATTTGGGACAAACTAGAAACATTGAATGAAGGAGATTCCATAGTCAAAATTGCAAAACTTGAATGCTTCTGGGTCAGGTATGAAAGTCTAAAAATGGAAGAAGAAGAAAGAATATCTGCTTTTATGGAAAGAGTAAATGAAATTGTTTTAGGTATACAATGTTGTGGAGGAACCTTAAGTGAAGATAAGATTGTTTCTAAAGTTTTAAGATATTTGCCACCGACATTTTAAATGAAAGTTATTGCTATAAATGAATTGAGAACAATGCCTAATGCATCAGTATCTAGAGACACTTTGGTTGGAAAACTTTTAGCTTCCGAGCTTGAGGAATTTGGTCTTATTACTACTATCAAGGTAGATCTAGCTTTCAAAGCATCATCATCAACTATAGCATCATTATCATTATCAGATAAATCTTATTGGAAAGCCTTCTATGCAAGAGAGCTTGAAGAAAGCAGGAGAGAAAATGAAGAACTTGAAGCACTATTTGCAAGGAAGATGCCTAAAGGTCCAATTGGAAGTAAGTATGAAGGTAAAGCACCCTTTAAATGTTTTAACTGTAATAAGATTGGTCATATGGCTTCTAGATGTCATGATAGACATGCAAGATTAAGAGAAGAAGCTAAAATAACATATAAGCCTAACCTTGACTATCAGAAATAAAAATTCAAGAAGAATAGAGACAAATCTTGTTATTATGTTGATGAAGGAGTTACTGGTGATTCTGATGAGGATCCGACAGACAATGGATGGGCTTTTGTTGCTATAACAAAAGATCAACCGATACTTACTGTTCAACCAGTAGAGCAAGCCCTGACAGCTAAAATTGAAGATAAAGATGAATGGATCATTGATTAAGGATGTTCACATCATATGACTGGTGATAAGAGTAAATTCTTAACCTTTCAAGATTACAATGGAGATCTAGTAAGATTTGGAGATGATAAAGCTTGTCTAACCAAAGGAAAAGGTACTATATCTTTTGATGGTAAGCACAATACTAATAATGTTTACTATATTGAAGGTTTGAAACATAATCTTTTGAGTGTTTGTCAATTAGTTGAGAAAAGATTTTAGTTGAAATTCAAGAATGGTAAATGCAAAATCTTAAATAGAACTAGTTTGGAAATTGCAACCGATAATCAGACTCGAGGTAATATCTTTCATTTGAACAACAATGAGAAAGCATTTTTGATTGCACATATTGATGAAAGTTGGTTATGGAATAAGAGACTTTGTCATGTAAATTTTGATTGTATTGTGAAAATGAGTACAACTAAGGTAGTTAGAGATTTACCTAAGATTGTTAAACCTCACAATCCGGTATGTAAGGAATGTCAATTAGGAAAGAAAGTTAGAGCAACTTTCAAAAGTATTATGGAGAAGTCTAGCAATGTTCTTGATTAATTCATACTGATTTATGTGGTCCAGCAAGAACTAGAAGTATACAAGGAGATAGATAATTTATGCTAATCATTGATGACTATTCTAGAATGTGTTGGGTTACTTTTCTTAGAGAAAAATTTGAAGCATTTGGGAAATTCAAACTATTTAAGGTGATGGTAGAAAATGAAACTGGTAAGAAAATCAAATGTTTGAGATCAGATCAAGGAGGTGAATTCACATCTAAGAGATTTTATACATTTTGTGAAGTGAATGGGATCAGAAGACAATTATCAGCACCCTGGAGACCCCAGCAAAATGAAGTTGTTGAAAGGAAAAATAGAACTATCTTGGATGCAGCCAGAAGTATGATATTAGAAGAAAATATACCTCATATATACTATAGAGAAGCAATCAATACAATAGTTTATACATTTAATAGAGTTCACATCAGAGGTTAAACCGGTAAGACCCCACATGAACTATGGTTTGGTAATACTCCTACTCTTAAATATTTCAGAATATTTGGAGGTAAATGCTATATTAGAAGAGATGAGTATATTGGCAAATTTGATCCTAGAAGTGATGAAGGAATATTTCTTGGTTATTCATCTAAGAGCAAGGCATATAGTTGTTTTAACAAGAGATTGCAGAAAATTATTGAGAGTGAAAATGTGAAGATTAATGAACAGTTTAGAGGAAATTCAAAGTACACAAACTCTAAACCGGAAATAGAGATAATCACAAATGAATCTATTATGAATACACTGGTACAAAATGGTGATCCAGTGACACCGACATCATCTAGAGATTCAACAGTCACTGAAGAACAATAGTAAGTTAAAACACACCAGTATGTAAGACTCAATCATTTTGAAGATCAGATAATTGGAAACAAATTTCAACAAGTTATGACAAGAGGGAGATTGGAAAATGAAGAGGTATGTCTTATTTCTCAAATTGAACCTTCATCAATTAATGAGGCATGTGAAGATAAATATTGGATTAAAGCTATGGAAGATGAATTAGAACAAATTGAAAAGAATAACACTTGGTCATTAGTTCCCCGGCCTAAAGACAAAAATGTAATTGGAACTAAATGGGTTTTGAGAAATAAACTTAATGAAGATGGCATGGTAATAAAAAACAAAGCAAGATTAGTGTGTAAGGGATATTCATAGAAAGAAGGAATTGATTATAATGAAACCTTTGCACCAGTAGCTAGAATTGAGGCAGACAGACTTTTATTGGCTTCTACAACACACAAGAACTATAAAGTATATCAAATGGATGTTAAATGTGCATTTTTGAATGAAGATCTTGAAGAATTAGTTTATATTGAACAACCTGAAGGATTTTCTTTGACAGATGAAAAAGACATGGTTTGCGGGTTAAGGAAAGCTTTATATGGATTGAAACAAGCTCCTAGAGCTTGGTATGCTAGATTGGACAAATATCTTTTGAAGCTTGGATACACCAAAGGTAATGCTGACAACAATCTATACTACAAAGTGACTAATAATGACATTCTGGTTATTGAAGTTTTTGTTGATGATATAATCTTTGGAGGAGAAGATGGATTGTGTGAAGACTTTTCTAACAAAATGCAGCAAGAATTTGAAATGTCTATGATTGGAGAGATAAAATTCTTTTTAGGATTGTAGATTTCACAAACAGATAAAGGTATATTCCTATGTCAATCTGAGTATCTAAAAGAATTACTAAAGAAATTTGACATGGAAAATTGTAAGCTGTATGCACACCTATGACTACAACTGATAAATTATCTTTGAAGGATGAACCAACACCTGTTAATCCAACTAGATACAAATCTATGATAGGAGGTTTACTATATTTGACACAAACAAGACCTGATATTATGAATGCAGTATGTATTGTTTCAAGATTTCAGAGTAATCCTAAAGAAAATCATGAATCAACAGTGAAAAGGATTTTTTGGTACCTACAAGGCACTACAAATCTTGGTTTATGGTATCCTAGAGATGAAAATTTTGATTTATGTGCATACACATATGCTAATTGGGCAAGAGATGTGGATGATAGAAAAAACACCACCGACGGAGAATTTTTCTTGGTAGTGGACTAATTTCATGGTTGAGCAAGAAACAAAGTTGTACAAGTCTATCAACAACAGAATCAGAATATGTTGCAGTAGCAACAAATTGTAAATAGGTATTATAGATCAAGCAAATGTTGAAGAACATAAAGGTAAAATGCAAGGAACCTATAACTATCTGCTATGATAATATGGCAGCAATTGATATATCAAAGAACCCAGTATTTCACTCTAAGACTAAACATGTTTCTATCAAATTCAATTTTCTAAAGTAGAATGTTGAGGCAAAAGAAGTGAAATTAGTTTATGAGAATACTAAAGAGTAGATTGCAGATATTTTTACAAAGCCTTTGCCTACGGAAACATTTGAGTATCTCAGAGAGAAACATGGAGTCCTACCCCCACCAGTAGAGACTTAGACAGTTGATGTTTGTCATCAACCGACAGAATTAAAATAGAAATATTTTAATCTAGCTTTGATGAGGAGAGCTACTTCTCAGGGGGATTAGTTGGTATATTAAATAGGTTGGTATTTTGTATTTGGTTTTGTATTGCTTTGGCATTTGATGTCAAAGGGGGAGAGACTAATATGGAAAAACACATGGAAAAAACATATTATTCCTAGGGGGAGAGATTGTTACTTTGGGGAGAGGCTTTTGAAGAGATTGATTACTCTCTGTATCTGAATAATTATCTCTTTTGGAGATTGTTGGTTTTTGGTTTTTGGCATTTCTATTTTGGCACTTTGATGGTTTTTCCATCTTGTGTTGCCATCAATGCCAAAGGGAGAGATTGTTGGTATTTTGGATATGTTGACATGGTTTTGTCATTGATGTCAAAACCTGTCATCACTTGTCAACACTTATCAGCACTTGGAGATTTTGGTTATGTTCACCGGTAAGTTACAGACTTATACACAGTCATCAGTATTTGGTACACCGGTAGATTTTATTGTTCACCAACACTTGAAATGACTTGGAAACTACTTGGTTATTTCAAAGAAATTATTCGATCACTTGGTTTTGGAGATTTGGTTAATTATTTATTCAGATTTGCATATTTGTTGTTACCGACAAATTGGTCAAGGATATGCACTGGTAGGTATATCTATTCCAGATCAACACGACATGTTATGGAGATGATTTATTATTATTGTAAATGCATTGAGCTGACATCATGCATCAGATATTGATTTATTTGTAATTGATTTTATTGTAATATCTTTTAGTAAGATGACCTATTCAAATTGGTCTTAGGATATCATATAAATGTAAGATCTCATTTATGAGATAAGAGTGTGAATGTGAAAAGGATTGCAAGAAGGTATATGCAAAAATAAGCAGAGCTATACATGCAGACATCATTTGAAGGTTGAAGGAAGGATTTTGTGAAGGCAATTAGAACTTAACCGGTATTGAATCCAGCATATGAAGATTCTATTTTGTGTAGTACATTATCATTGGATTTAATCATCCAATTGTAGTCAGTGTGACTCTCATCTTGTGATTGAGCAGTGAGCTCTAAGCAGCTAGCCTTTCTACATGTGCAAAATCCATATTGTAAACACATACTACCTGTAGTAGTATCATTTGATTGTGGGTAAGGCTTCCCACCATGGTTTTTCCCCTTTTAGGGTTTCCACATACAAATATTTGTGTTATGTGTTGTGGATTTTATTGTCTTTCTATTTCATACATTAATCTTTACCGGTACTGCAATTAACTATTAAAACTGTCTACTGGCATAAAGTTTTGGTTAAGTTATTTTTGGTTGAATTTATTGGACAAATGATTCACCCCCCATGCTCTCAGTTGTCTCTGGGACCTAACAACTCCAAACTTGTAGTGTTTGACAACTTTTATGCAAAAATGCAACTTTTGAGAGCAAAAGTGCAAATTTTCAAAATGCAGTTGATGTAAGCATTTCAATGGCTCCAACCTCCTCCAAATTTGGTTGGTAACCATTGGAGAGGGCTAGAAGCCTTGTGGACATGATTCCCAAGGTTGGAGAGGTTGTGGTTTGAATTTTGGATGCAACAAGACACAAACAAAACTGAGTTTTCCTAGAAATTCTGAATTTGAAGAGATTGTACGTTCTTGTATGGATTGAATTATGCAAAACCATTCATGGAGTATTTGGAGGGTTGAATTAAATTTATTTTGGTGGTGGTTTGAGGCTTTGATCAATTCTGAGTAGGGAGAACCCTTCATTTTTTTTACTGTAACCCGGAAAGCAAGGGTTTGGCTAGGGTTTTAGCCAAAAAATGGCCATATCTTGCATTCTTTCCATATAGAAGCTTCTTCCTTTGGTGGAGTGTAATATTGGCCTATGTGTTCTAGTGTTTTCATGGGTTTTTGCAAGGAAAACTTGGTTGTGAGGAGAAAGAGGCAAATCTATGTAGGCATCTCCATGTGACTACCTTGAGCAAAATTAGGATAGTCATCATAAAATACTTGTAATGGTGGATTCCGGGTGTGGAACCTTGGAAATTAGAGGTTATTCACCATCACCCACATTATCATGAAGTTTATTTTTCAGTTTGGATTCAAGAAATGGTAGTTGGTTTGTAAAATAGGCCTAATTGCCCTAATTAGGTCTCTAGGCCTCTAAGGGGTTCAGACTCTGAAAGTGTAGATTTTGCCAACCCATTTTGGGGATGAGTGTAACTCCCAAAGAGGTATCTAGAATGGTGAGTATTTTTTTAGAGTGTGTGGAATATTTTGTGTTGGCATTATGTGAACTGGTATGTGGATATAATGACATTGTATGTTGTCATTGATGTCAATATGTTGAAGAGGTATGAACCGACATTTGTGCCAAAGCAAAGTAGTGTGCTTGTTCAAGGTGAACTAGCATATGGTTATGGGAACCGACACATGGAAGCATTGTATGACTATCAGTTGCTAGTCTCAACTTCATGATTTCTAGTTGAAATGCTTCAAGCCTGTATGGCTCAATCATTGACATTGTGTGATGAGTTAGCACTGTAATGAAGAATAGATCATGTTGTCATGTCAGCCTTGTGCGTGTGAAGGATCTTGCATAAAAGAGATTGTTCCTATCTACCTCAGGAATGTGCAAAGTCTGTAAACGGTGATAATGTGTGATGGGTTATCAGCCGCCATGAAATTGGTGGAAAATGAATGATGGAGAATCTCATGAGATTGGATCAAGACTGTTGCATTCAATATAGTATGATCAATGGTCAGATTGAACTATTTGAATTCCTTAACCTAATAGGTCTAGGGTTTTGGATTTATGCTACTGACTTGTCTATAGTCCTATAAGGTTGATGTTGTGATTCTTTCAGAGGTTGTTGGAAAAAGTTGTGTGTAAGTATCCAAGAGAAGGGATACGTGATTCTTGCCAGACCAGAGGAGAGAAGTGATACCTGTAGAGTGTAAGTGCAGAAAGTGAAGAGGAGCTTAAGTAGATCTACATTGGCATTGAGTGTTGTTACCAAATCATTGTAATACCTATTGATCTCTAACCACCTCAAAAGTTGGAAAATCCCCTAACAGGGTAGCCTTAACTGGCTTGCTATAAATCCCATAACAGGGTAACTCAAAGTTATTGAGATCTGGAAAGCTAGAGAGCTCTGGAAATCCTTTAGCTATTGAGTTCTTGAAATCCTCTAACAAGGTACCCTTAATAGGGTTGAACCCTTAACTCGGTATTGTATCCATCCCTTAATCAGGTGATCTCTAACATGATCAGTTCCTAATAGAACCTATTGTATCTGTCTTTAATAGGACAAGGCTCTTAATAGAGTGGACTTCCAAAGAGTTCAACAACAAGCTTGTGGGTATTCATCCCCACTATGGTTTTTCCCAGTTGGGTTTCCACATCAAAAATATGTGTGTCATGTGTGATTCTTTTATCTTGTGATGCTTTGTTATTTCCTGCTAAGCATATGATGGCTCTGTGTTTTATGCCTGTCAATAAAACATGTTGAACTAGCTATTGTGAAGATATGATGATAGATTAACTATTCATGCATAAGGGTGAAATGGAAGTGTAGTTTTGAGTTGAGTGGAAAGCTAAGTGAGTAACCAGTTTATGATTGTTTTAGTTGTTTTGGGGTTTTATTGGTTGCACTTTGTTTCAAACTGGTGTCACTGTTTACTAGTCATTTGAAGTAATTGTCGTTGAACCGGTTTAGGACTGTATTTTGTCTGTACTAATTCACCCCCCACTCTTAGTACTGGTTTGGTACTATTTGCTCATCATTGAGTTATCAATTGGTATCAGAGCGTCCTCCAAGTTCTTTGTGTTGTAAGCTTAACCACTTGAGGTAA
Source organism: Cryptomeria japonica (assembly GCF_030272615.1). Taxonomy (NCBI): domain Eukaryota; kingdom Viridiplantae; phylum Streptophyta; class Pinopsida; order Cupressales; family Cupressaceae; genus Cryptomeria; species Cryptomeria japonica. The sequence goes on along the minus strand of NC_081405.1, from coordinate 588,310,186 downwards.
AGATCCCAGTCAAATGATGAAGAGGGAAGGTCCAAAGTTTAACATGGAAAATATTAGTATATGGAAAGATAGGATGAAGATATTCATTAGAAGCATGGGTGCTCAACACTGGAGTTATGTTGAGAATGTCTATGTTGTCCCTACCGGTACTCTCACCAATGACTAAAAGAGAGAGATACAAGAAAATGGGCAGGTCATGGAAGCCCTTATTAGTAGTCTATCTGACATTGAGTTTATTGATGTTAAGGACAAGGTAAATCCCAAAGGGGTATGGGATGCTCTTGAAAATATCTATGGTGGTGATGAACATGTAAAATAGGCTAAGGAAGAAAGCCTGAGAGGGAAGTTTGAAGATATGTGGATGGTTGAAGGTGAGACCATTTAGCAGTATGGAATAAGAATCAAAATAGGTGTTGGAGAAATCACGAGTGTGGGTGGTAAAATAGAAGATTCCACTATGGCAAGCAAAGTCCTGAGATCCCTATTGCCGGTCTATGCAATAAGGGTTGCCACTATTCAGGAGCTGAGATCAATAGATAAGACTAAGGTATCCTTGGACTCCATCATAGCCAAGTTGATAGTCTATGAGCTAAATAGTTTTGATGGCAGTGTTCAAAAGACCGAATTATCTTTTAAAGCCTCTGTTGAACCATCCAGAAAAGGAAAATAAGCTAGCACTAGTGGTGAACCTAGACAAAGTAGAGAAATGGATGATGAGGAGATTCTGATGGCATTTGAAGCTCTCCTTGCCAGGAAGCTTCCTAAAGGAACTAGTAAATACAAAGGTAAGCTACCTTTAAAATGCTTTTCTTGTAACCAGATTGGACATATTACTATAAACTATCCTAATGGCGATAACAAGGAAAAACCAGAAATGTTCAGGAAATTCAAAGGAGGAAACCAGAGAAATTGTTTTGTGGCAGTTGATGAAGGTGTCACAGATGAAGAATTAGAGGATGAAGAAAATGAATATATTGTGTTTGTTGTTGTCAAAGAAGATGTGTCAGACAAGAAGCCTCTTGTCTCCCAGTTTGATAGTTCCAATGAGTGGATCATGGTCAAAGGTAGAGGGTCCATCTCTCTGAATGGAAAGAGTAGTGCTGACAATGTGTACCGGGTTGATGGTCTCAGACACAACCTTCTGAGTGTTGCCCAGCTAAATGATAGTGGCCTCACTCTTGAATTGAAGAATGGAGTTTGTAGAATCAAAGGAAAAGATGGTGAATTGGTGGCCACCGACATGCAGACCAAAGGTAACCTATTTCATCTGAATGCAAATATAAGTACATGTCTTATGGCTAAATTTGATGATAGCGAGATATGGCATAGGAGAATCTACCATGTAAACTTTGATAACATTGTAAAGGCCAGTAAGATCAAGGCAGTTAGAGGCTTTCTGGTGCTAAGCAAACTGAATAATACCTTGTGCAGAGAATGTCAATTGGGGAAAATCTTTCACTGCTGCCAACTTGCTTGATCTTGTACATACTGATTTGTGTGGTCCTATGAAAACTAGGAGTGTGCAGGGTGATAGGTACTTCATGATTCTCACTGATGACTACTCAAGAATTATGTGGGTCACATTCTTGAAAGACAAGTCTGAAGCCTTTGTAAAGTTTAAAGCTTTCAGAGCACTAGTGCAGAAGGAAAGTGGTAAAAGGATCAAGTGCCTAAGAACTGATCAAGGAGGGGAATTCACTTCCAGTGAATTCAACAAGTATTGTGAAGAATTTGGCATCAAGAGGCAATTGTCTATCCCCCAAACTCAATAACAAAATGGCCTAGCAGAGAGGAATAATTAGACTGTGGTTGAAGCAACTAGAACCATGTTGATTCAAGGAAAGGTAGATTACACCTTTTGGAGAGAAGTAGTAAGCATTGTAGTCTACACAATGAATTAGGTACTCATCAAGAAAGGTAAGGACAAAACTCCTTATGAGTATTGGACCGGTAAGACACCTATGGTTAGCTACATTAGAGTATTTGGTAGAAAATGTTACATCAAGAGAAGTGAACATCAGGGAAAATTTGAAGCTAAATTTGATGAGGGAATATTCTTAGGATATTCCACCAAGAGAAAAGCTCTCAAGTGTTTCAACAATAGGACTCAGAGAATTATGGAAAGTATTAATGTGAGAGTTGATGAAACCTCTGAGAAACCAGAGAAAACTGGCAGTGAGTAAGCTGTAAATGAGCTAGTTGCAACCTTCTGGGAACCGGTTGTTAGTCAACCAAGTACCAATAACAGTGTTCCTAAACCAATGAATGTTGATACTAATGAAGATGAGGATGAAGAGGAAAAGCAAGAAGAACCAATCAAGACTATTCCTTGGTATGTCAAGTTGAATCATGATCCTAAGCAGATCATAGGAGATAAGGATGCAGGAATCCTTACAAGAAGAAAGATCAGAGAAAACTCATGTATGATCTCTAAATTTGAGCCTAAATCATTCACAGAGGCTCATAAAGATGAAGACTAGATCAAGGCAATGGAAGAGGAACTTGACCAGATAGAGAAAAATGGTACATGGTCCTTAGTACCTAGACCGGAGCATAAAAATGTCATTGGCACCAAATGGGTGTTCAAAAACAAGCTAAATGAGGATGGCACATTGATTAGGAACAAAGCCAGATTGGTGTGCAAAGGATATGCTCAAGAAGAAGGAGAAGACTATGGAGAAACCTTTGCTCCTGTAGCCAAATTGGAAGTAGTTCGTATGCTTCTTGCATATGCAGCTTTTAAAGGCTTCAAAGTATATTAAATGGATGTGAAATCTGCATTCCTAAATGGTGTACTTGAAGAGGAGGTGTATATTGAGTAACCAGATGGGTTTTCCCTATCTGAAGACAGTGACATGGTATGTAGGCTACATAAAGCCTTATATGGTCTAAAGCAAGTACCTAGGGCATGGTATGAGCACCTATATTCCCATCTTGTGAAGATTAGATTTGAGAGAACAAGTGAAGATAGAAATATCTACTTGAAGTCTAAAGGAGATCAGATCTTGATCTGTGAGGTTTTGTTGATGACATTATCTTTGGTGGAGATGACAAGATGAGTCATGAGTTTTCTGATGAGATGAAGGAAGAGTTTGAGATGTCACTGATAGGGGAGATTAAGTTCTTCATTGGACTACAGATCCAACAAATGAAGGATGGAATCTTTATCACTTAGTCCAAGTATGTCAAAGAGGTGTTGAAGACCTTTGGCATGGAAGATAGAAAACCAATTGGTACACCGATGGTGACCAGTTGTAAACTATCCAAAGAGGATGACTCAGCATTGGTTGATGAGAAGGAATACCAATCAATGATTGGTAAATTGAATTATGTAGTGCATAGTAGACCGAATATTGCACATGCAGTTGGCATTACCGCAAGGTTCTAGAAAAGTCCAAGAGAATCTCACTTGGTTGCAGTCAAGTGGATTCTTAGGTATTTGAAGGGAACTATTGACTATGGATTGTGGTATCCATATAGCAAGGACTTCAACTTGAAAGTGTTCACAAATGCTGATTGGGCTGGTAATGTAGATGACTGGAAGAGCACAACTGGTGGTGCATTCTTCCTTGATGGTAGATAGGTCTCATGGATGACTAAAAGAAAAGTTGTATCTCTCAGTCTACAATGGAAGCAGAGTATGTTGCAACTTTCATGAATTGCACTCAGACAATTTGGATGAAGCATGTATTGAAAGGCTTCAAAATCCTTGTATCTAAATCGGTAAGTATATTCTGTGATAACACAAGTGCTATCAATATTTCAAAGAATCTAGTTTTACATTCTAGAACCAAGCACTTTGAGCTTAAGTATCATTTCTTAAGGGAAAAGGTTCAGAACAAAGAGATTACACTGGAGAATGTGTCCAGTAAGGAGCAGTTAGTAGACATATTCACCAAGCCTCTCCCAAAGAATACATTTACACACTTAAGAGGTGAATTAGGGGTACTGCCCCTTCAGGAGGTGAACTAAAGGTATATGCTCCACATCAGTCATGTATTGCATAGTCAAATATTTCTTCAAGATTGATGTGTTGAAGGATGCTACTCCTCAAGGGGAGCAGCATAATGGAATAGGGAAGCTTGTGCCTCCACTTTGGCATTGTTCTCAAAGGGGAAGAAGATGTAAAGTAGAGAAGATATCTACAAAAATTGGGGGAGAAGATGTGAAACAAAGAGATATCTTTGTATATTGCCATTGATACCAAAGGGGGATATTGTTGGCATTATGTGAACCGGTATGTGGACATAATGACATTGTATGTTGTCATTGATGTCAATATGTTGAAGAGGTATGAACTGGCATATGTGAGAACCAGTATAACACTGTGAACCGGCATTTTTGCCAAAGTGAAGTGGTGTGCTTGTTCAAGGTGAACCGGCATATGGTTATGGGAACTGACACATGGAAGCATTGTATGACTACCGGTTGGTAGTCTCAACTTTAGGGTTTTCGATTGAAATGCTTCAAGCCTGTATGGCTCAACTGGTGACATTGTGTGATGAGTTAGCATTGTAATGAAGAATAGATCATGTTGCCACATTATCCTTGTGTGCATGAAGGATCTTGCATAAAGGAGATTGTTCCTATTTACCTCGGGAATGTGCGAAGTCTATAAATGGTGATAACATGTGATGGGTTATCAACTGCCATGAAATCAGTAGAAAATAAATGATGGAGAATATCTTGAGATTGGATTAAGATTGTTGCATTCAACATAGTATGATCAACGATCAGGATTGAATCGTTTGAATTCCTTAACCTAATAGGTCTAGTGTTTAGGGTTTATGCTACTGACCTGTGTATTGTACTATAAGGTTGATGTTGTGATTATTTCAAAGGTTGTTGGAAAAAGTTGTGTGTGAGTATCCAAGAGAAGGGATACGTGATTCTTGCCAGACTAGAGGAGAGAAGTGATACTTGTAGAGTGTAAGTGCAGAAGGTGAAGAGGAGCTTAAGCAAATTTGCATTGGCATTGAGTGTTGTTACCAGATCATTGTAATACCTATTGATCTCTAACCACCTCAATAGTTGGAAAATCCCCTAACAGGGTAGCCTTAACCGACTTGCTATAAATCCCTTAATAGGGTAACTCGAAGTTATTAAGATTTGGAAAGCTAGAGAGCTTTGGAAATCCTTTAGCTATTGAGTTCTTGAAATCCTCTAACAAGGTACCCTTAACAGGGTTTAACCCTTAACCAAGTATTGTAGCCATCCCTTAACTAGGTAATCTCTAACAGGACCAGTTCCTAACAGAACCTATTGTATCTATCTTTAACAGGACAAGGCTTCTAACAGAGCGAACTTCCAAAGAGTTCAACAACAAGCTTGTGGTTATTCATCCCCACCGTGGGTTTTCCCGGTTGGGTTTCCACGTGAAAAATATGTGTGTCATGTGTGATACTTTTATCTTGTGATTCTTTGTTATTGCATGTTAAGCATATGATGGTTCTGTGGTTTATGCCTGTCAATAAAACATGTTGAACTAGCTGTTGTGAAGATATGATGATAGATTACCTGTTCATGCATAAGGGTGAAATGGAAGTGTAGTTTTGAGTTGAGTGGAAATCTAAGTGAATAACTGGTTTATGATTGTTTTAGTTGTTTTGGTGTTTTACCAGTTGCACTCTTTTTCAAACCAGTGTCACTGTTTGCCAGTCACTTGAAGTAATTGCCATTGAACTGGTTTAGGACTATATTTTATCTGTAGTGATTCACCCCCCCCTCTCAGTACCGGTTTGGTACTATTTTCTCATCATTGAGTTATCATTTTTGAGTTAAGGTCAATTCTCTCACTAAATAGGGCTACAAGCGTAGCGAGTAGGTTTACAAAGGGGCTATAAGGATTTGAAGAGAAAACCTTAAACCAATGCTTGGAACAGTCCTTAGTAGTCATGAATGGACCAATTCCAAAACCCCTAAGGGAAGGAAACATAGAGTGGTGTATCGAAGGTGTTGATGCCTTTTACTCATCTTGAGGAGGTGTTAGTCTACTGGATTTGTGAGTAGTTCTACACAATGGTGTGGAGTCCTTCCTTGTAGGGCCCTTGTGGTCATTTGAAGGGTCAAAGCCCTACCCCATTGGACTTGTAATTAGGTGTGTGTGTAGGGCTCTGCATCATAATGGTCATGGAATGAAATATCATATGCAAAGGATATTTTGTTGATCATAGGTGATTGAATTAGGTTTATGCAAGATGTCAAAGGCCTCTGGTATTGAGCTTAATTGGGACTGTAATCAAGCATGGTAGATGCTATCATTGGCAGTTCATTCTTTTGGATTGTTGTCCAATTATATTGAGGTGGTTATAACCTCTTTGTAGTTAGTGAGACTCCTTTGTATTGAGAAGTATGCTCTAGGTAGTGTGCCTCCCTGCACGTGCAGGCCCCTTATTGTATCACATACATTCTGTAAAACTATCATTTGACTATGGGTAGGTTGCCCATCATGGTATTTCCCTTTACCAAGTTTTCCACATACAAATCATGGTGTTATGTGGTATGGTTACATTGTGTTAATTCTATGTTTCATTCTTAATTTTTATTGCTTACCGGTATTTGTCTCTGCTATTCTGGTATTTATTGTTTATATGCTTTGGTTAAAGGTTATAAAGTGGTTTGATTAATATAATTTGTTGACAACTAATTCACACCCCCCCCCCCCACCTCTTAGTTGTCCACCGGTTATTTTATAATTGGTATCAGAGATTTGGTCCTCTTTTGCAGAAGCGTAACCATTAGAGGTAGATCCTATTGCAACTAATAATTCAAAATCCATCGGCAACTATTTATAGAAGAGAAATCCCTATGCTTGATGGAACAAACTATGAGATATGGAAAATCCGAATGGAGACTCATCTTGGATGTCTTGGCAAGGATATTTGGGAGATCAATGAGAAAGGATATACACCTTATGATCCGACATCTGGGAATCCTGCTCCAACATACTTGGACAAAAATATTTTAAATGATTGTAGAGCAAGAGAAGCCCTCTTGAGTGCACTCACTGATCAACAAATCATTGGATTGACAGATAAATCATCTACAAAGGTTATGTGGGATAAATTGAAAACTTTGAATGAAGGTGACCCTACTCTCAAAATTTCTAAACTTGATTGTTACCGAGTAAGATATGAGAACTTGAAGATGGAAGATAATGAAATAATTACTACATTTATGGAAAGAGTAAATAAGATTGTCATGGGAATTCAATGTTGTGGAGGATCTCTGAGTGTAGATGAAATAGTTTCTAAAGTTTTGCGAGCCCTACCACTAACTTACAAGATGAAGGCTTCTGCAATTAATGAATTGAGAACAATGGCAAACACTTTAGTTAACAGAGACATTCTAATTGGGAAATTATCTGCTTTTGAGCTTGAAGAATTTGGACCCTCTAGAGTTGCAAAATCTGAACCTTCTTCTCATGCATCATCATCTACTAACAATAGTGATTGGAAAGCCATATATATGAAAGAATTGGAAGATATGAGGAAAGAGGATGAAGAATTTGAGAAACCTGAAGCCCTATTTGCTAGAAGAGTACCCAAAGGACCGACATGAAATAAGTATGAAGGAAAAGCACCTTTTAAATGTTTTGAATGTTATAAGTTTGGTCATTTTGCATTTAGATGTCCTCAAAGGAATGTAAGATTTGAAGAAAGAGTTAAGAAATCATTTAAGCCTAATTAGAATAAATATAGATTCAATAAAAACAAACTATGCTACATATCGGATGAGGAAGGAGTAAGTGATGACTCTAAGGAATAACCAACATGAGGCTCTTCTAGTGGATCCAATAGTGGAAAGGAATGGTGTTCTATGCTTTAAAGGAAGATGAACCGAAACTGGTTATCAAGAATGAAGAAAAGGCCCTGGCAACAAAAGTTGAAGATAGGATGAATGGGTAATTTATAGTGGATGCTCACATCATATGACTGGAGATAAAAAAAAAAATCGTCCCTACAAGAATACAATGGCAGTCAAGTTAGATTTGGGGATGACAAAGCATGTATGATCAAAGGTAAAGGTATGATTTCTCTGGATGAAAAGCATGATACTAATAATGTCTACTATGTAGATGGTTTAAAGCATAATCTTTTAAGTGTTCGTCAATTGGTGGATAAGGGATTCCAACTTTAGTTTAAAGATGGAAAATGCAAAATCATTAACAAAACTAGTTTGGAGATTGCAACCAATACTTAGACTAGAGGTAATATCTTTCACTTGAATACCGGTGATAAGACATGTTTGATTTCTCATATTGATAAGAGTTGGTTATGGTATAAGAGGCCGTGTCATGTTAATTTTGTTTGTATTGTTAAGATTAGTTCAACAAAGCCAGTGAGAGATATACCTAAGATTGTAAAGCCTCATAATCCGGTATGTAAGGAATGTCAATTGGGAAAGAAAGTTAGAACTTCTTTTAAGAGCACACATGATAAATCTAATGATGTGCTTAATTTTATTCATACTAACTTATGTAGTCTAGCAAGAACCAGAAGCTTTCAATGTGAGAGGTACTTCATGCTAATAATTGATGATTATTCTAGAATGATGTGGGTGACTTTTCTAAGGGAGATGTTTGAAGCTTTTGAGAAACTCAAGATCTTTAAAGAAAAGGTGGAAACAAAAACTTGATTGAAAATTAAATGTCTGAGATTAGATCAAGGTAGTGAGTTCACATCTCATGAATTTAATAGTTTTTGTGAGATAAATGGAATTAGGAGACAATTATCTACACCCAGGACTCCTCAGAAAAATGGAGTAGTGGAAAGGAAGAATAAAACCATTTTGGATGCAACAAGAACCATGATGATGGAATCCAAATTGCTTGACATCTACTAGAGAGAAGAAGTGAGTACATCAATCTACACATTCAACAGAGTTCATATCAAAGATGAAACTGGTAAGACTCCTTATGAATTATGGTTTGGACATACTCCTACTCTTAAATTTTTTAGAATTTTTGGAAGAAAATGTTATATCAAAAGGGATGATTTGATTGGGAAGTTTGATCCTAGATGTGATGAAGGGATATTTCTTGGATATTCAAATTAGAGCGAAGCATATAGATGTTATAATTGTTGACTCTAAATTTTACTTTGAAATCATATAGCCTTATGGGAAATTTAGTGATGGGGGACCTATTACTCATAACTCACTGAATGACCTTCAAGTTTAAGAAGTTGGCTCTTCCTTGTGGTTGGGGAAAAGGGAAAGAAGGAACTTAAAGAAAAAATAATCTAAACTACGTAGGCGGTGCACCAGAACATTTTGTAAAAGCATTAACAACATATAAAACCCAGAAACATATGATTTTAAAGCCCATTCAATAATCTATATACTTGAACAGAACCACGATTAAGACACAATCAAGATCCCTTTGAAGCATAAAGAAATATAAATCAGGCATACACCATATAACAAGTGAAAAACATAATTTAATCTATAGAGTATTAGATATATATCTCTAAAGTCGTCAGAATTATAGGAAAGCACTAAAACTATCAAAGCATACTAAAAAGAGGCATGACAAAGGTTGTAGGCACAGTTTGATTATCCTTTCCTCAGAAACAACAATAGCTAAAAGGCTAGAATTTTCTCTAAGATACTTAATTGTTCTTTTGAAAAGTTTTGAACCCCTAAAACAAGGAAAACCACTCAACTCTGCTAACAGTTCAAACATCTACCATCCATGCACAACCACTTCTGAAATAGAAAAAACTACCATGGCATCTTGCAAGAACACCCCCACCAAAAACTCTTCCAGAGTTGTTACCTCCACCCTATCATGGCGCTCCCCATTCTTGCCTACACAAAAAATATTTTGTGTGAACTGTAGCCTAGCAAACAACCCACCATAGCAAAAAGTCATACAAATGGAAATAATACAGGAAACATGGAGACACCATGTATCCCTTGTTAGGATTATTGATAGTCCCAAAGATACTGAGAGGGGTGGTGAATCAATATCTAACCAGTTAGTAGAATATTTAAACTTATTAAGAACTTTGCATCCCAAAACAGTGTACCAGTAAATAAGAATTAATGTAGTAAACATGAACAATAAAGATAGCATAGAAAACACACCATAACACAAGATGTTTAACAAGTAAACTTGGTGTGGGAAAAAACTCGGTGGGATTTGTGACCCATAATATTCACTCACTGGCCAATGATTAAATATTACTTACAATGAGGGGCCTACACATGCAAGAAGGCCAACTACCTAGAGAACACTACTCAATAAGAGTCAAGCTGACTACAAAAGTGGATTATTAAATCCAATACAATGTATTGCTTCAAAATAGCATCAACTATGCTAGGTTCAGTATTCGTTTAAGCTTATTCCATTACCAAAACCTTCATTGTAAACTATATTACAATATCATCCTCTATCTCTTTCTTATAAAATGACCTATAAGATCTCATACATATATGAGTCTTTTACAATATGCCATGTCAACTTTACAAAAGATAATTACATTTAAATACAATAAACAAAATTTTATTCCCTATCGGTTGGGGTGTCGGTATGCATTGTTGTCACTGCCAGTGTATGTAGATGTCTATTGCTAGTGTCGGTAATTGTCGGTGGCTTACCAGATTTTGGCCAAAAGGTTGCTAGATGGTTGCCATCAATGACAACACCAACTATTCTCATAAGAGTGTAGAATTCCAACAATCTCCCCCTTTGGCATTGATGGCAACACTCATGAGAAAAATCCAAAAACTATTCCAAAATTGAAGTCCAAAAAGTTACCAAAAAGATGTGCTCCCCCTAGGCAAGTGATCTCCTCTAAATAATCATTTTTATCTTTCCACTACTCCCCCTTTGACATCAATGACAAAGGTTGTCAAAATTTGTCAAACGAGTGTAAAAATGTCACCTCAAAGTTGTTGTTGTCGTTCAGGGTTGCCTCAATCTGTTGGATCGTGTCGGTGAGACGATGCATGTGCTCTTTTGGTGATCTTTCTCCTTGAAGTAATGCCTTAGAGATTTCATTTCTTAGAGAGATTAGATTGTCCAACATAAGACCAAGTTTCTACTTAAGTTCTCTAGCATTAGCCTTAATCCTTGCCTTCTCTTTCTCAAATTTCTCCAATTTCTCCTCAAAACCTTCTATTTCTTGCTCAATTTGATATAGGTTCAGACGAACCAATTATGTTATCAGCTATGTCATCTATTACTTTCTGTACTCTATTGATCTCCTTTTCTATGTCCTTTGTCAAAAGATGTGGTTTGCATGTTTCTCTATACAACCCTTTATATTCCAAAATTGTAGTGTGTAGTGTTGGTAATAGTATATTCATGTGTTCTGTACACTTCGTTATTGTGTCCTCAAAGAATTTATCCTTCTCCTTTTCAACTTTCTCTTTGAAGGTGTCCTCACTCACCTTATCAACCATTATTACATTATCAGTAATGAATTTGGACAATGTGTCCAATTTACCTAAATAATCCTTTACATGATCTATGTTACATTTTAGTGCAATCAATTTAAGAATTGGTATGGTCTCATCACTTGCCTTGTAGGCCAATGCATTATAGTCTGTTATCTTCTTGATTGAATCCTGGAGTACCTCTATTACATTAGTAGGTCTAAATTCACTTGATGTAGTGTTAGATGTCTGACCTATTACCTTAATGACCTCTGTGCTTCCAACATTTGTAACCATTTTGCTTGTGTTATCCTCTGGTGGATCATCCTAAGTTTGCATTTCAACTAGTAAAGGTTTGTCTAATTGTTTAGGTGTCTTTGTGATTGCCAGTTTCTCTGCTTCAATATGTACCTCTGCCTCTATAGGTTTCTTTGTATGCTCAACTGTCGGTATCTTAGTCTCAGTAGGTTTCTCTATGCCAACATCTATACCTTCAGTATTCTTCCCAGTATCCAATGGTTGCTCTATTTGTAATGATTTCTCTATTGGGATCTCAACCTCAACAGTCTCTACTAGTTTTCAGCTATGTTGCCATTGTTAAGATTATCATCCTTAACTTGTGTAGTGTCCTTACCCACAACAATATTCACTTCTTGAGTGTCCACATTCATGGTGAATTGTATTTCAGATTCAGGAATAGTGTCATCATGTGTGATACCTTCACTATTAGTAAATAGTGAATCAACAATATATACCGGTGTAGTATCCAAAGGTGGTGGCAAATTATCAGTTATCTTGATGTTCGGTATCCCACGAACTTTACCTTTCCCCTTGTCCTTATCCTTCTGATACACTTTGAATGTTTTCTTTGGCAGGTTCATTTCCTCTTGTTTTTCCTTTTCCACAAAAAGGATATTCCATTTATCTGCAATCTCCTCTGCAATCTCATTTACTCTACCTACCATCAAACTTAGTTTCTAGTGACCACTAGCAAAAAGAAAACTGTTAGCCTCACAAATCAGGTCATTAATTTCCTCTTTTGAGTTAACTGGATGTATAGATAGAATTTTTTCAACTTTTAGTTTCTTGTCCAATTCCATCACTGCAATCCTCTTTGCATCCAATCTTCTATATAGTTCATTAGGTAAATCATCCACTACTTCAATTAAAAATTTCTTGTATATATCCAGATGTAAAAATATACTGTTTTCAATGCTTTCCTTGTCTAAAAATATGAATGTGTTATACAATTTACTCACATTAGCCAAATTACCATCATCAGTTATTTCATTTAGCAAATTATCCAATGAAGGTATAACTAGTTTATGTTTCTTCTTGGGAGTTAGTTTCTTAGCTGGTTGCCTTACTTCCTATTGTTTCTTCCTTAAGGTCCTTGTTCTTTTGGGTGAAGGAGAGGGTACTAGTGAAGGTTTTCTCTTCCTCTCAACTCTTTTGAATTCAGCTGGTATCTCATTGTCAAAAGATGTCCCAACCAGTGAAATGTGTGCCTCCGGTTGCAATCCTTCCAGCTCACTAGCCGATATCCCAGTAATGTTCATAACATTTTCTTTGATTTCTTGTACCTTATTTGATGCATACCTAATATACTTTTCTCTTTTCTTCCTTTGCTTCATTGTTTTCAAACCACTCTTAATAGTTTCAACAATACCAAAAACTTGTTTTGTTGGTTCTCTTGGTGCATTTAACAGAGCTTTTGCATATATCTCAATAATGTTGAGATCTACCTCATAGCCCATTCCAGTTACGCATACAGTCTTGGGAAGTATAGCTTTCATCCATGTCTCATTCTTTTTTATGACAAAACATATTTCTTTGTCATATTTGTCCACTACACTCCATGGTAGTCTTTCTCTAGTTTTCATTTTGGCTTGAAAAGCTTTAAAGTATTCAATTATATTGTTGTCTTTTGCAGTTCCCATGCTGGTAAAAACTTCCTATAATTGTTTTCTTACACTTATGTCATATCCAAAGTCTTTTGGTCCTATATAGGGAATTTCCTTAGTGAAATACAGTAAGCATACTAAAAGATTACCAAAGCGAAATGTCCCTTTCTTATCTCCTTTAATCTTTTTCAAATTATCAATGAGTTCATCTTTTAGCCATTGACACATATCAATCATTGCATTGTTGTTCACCATTTCATAAGAACTATTAATGCAAAGACTAGAAACTAAATTAAGTTTGTTTTCATGTGTAGTCTTCTAACCAAGTATCATACTCATGAATCTCACATTGATGTCTTTGATGTCATTCACTCTTAGTGATCTACTATCTGATGTTGCTCTAGTTAGGGTCAATACTTTGTTGTTAGGAACTTTCTTTGTTTTTTCTAGTCTACTATCAGTTGAGGGTAAACCAATTACTGCCCTAATTGCTTGCTGGGTAAATTTGCAGACAGAGTCCAACCATAGAAATTCTCCATGTGCTCTACTTAGGACAATTCTCACTACTTCTTCCAGAAATTCAGGGATATTCAATATCTCAACAAAACCTTAAGTCTCCACAATCTTGTGTTTGGGTTTGACAGTGACATTTTCATCACAAATTACCATTATAAACATTTTCAACAATTGCTCAGAACCTAATTCTTCAATGTTGCAATGAATATAAATCCCAGGGTCTTCAGCATAAGCTACACATTTAGGATTTTTTTAAAAAGCACCTATGGAATCATCTTTCTTAGCTACTTTAGGAATTATCTTAAACATGGGCCTAGGACATTTTACTTTTTCCATGATAGTAGCATTTTGCAATAAATTCGGGAGCAAAATAAGAAGCCATTTAAAAAATACCTTTAGTTAGCTAACAATATCTGAATGCTTGAAAGAAATCACTTCTCACCTTTTCCTTGAATGCCTTAGCTCTTTTTTGCGCTCTCTACTCATTTGAATTCTTGGTGAATCAAAAATGAAGGAAATCCAATGATTTATACGGACTTTTCTCTCAACAAGTGCATTAAATGCTCACTGGTTAAGTGAAAAATTAACACATCTGTTGGTAAAGAATAAATCTATATTCTCACCATCAACCAAGGGTAATTTGTATGATATTCAATTTTCTATAATACCCCCAAAGAATTACTTCTTAGTGGGATGAAGAATCTTCTACTAGTGGAGTAATACTCTGTTCTACCGGTGAAGAAATAGTGTCATCAATATTCTGATCTATCTTCCTAATCCATTATTTTGAAAATTCTTGCTTTACCTCATCTACCTTTTCTTTGCCTTTCAAACTAGATCCTTTATTATTTTCCAGTGAAGTCTTTCTTCTACAAAATTTTACAATATGTCCAATCTTGTTACAAACATAACAAGTCACATTATTCCTCTGAATAGCTTTTGCATATCCTATGTCGGTTTGTGTTTTGCATTGATTAGATAAGTGTCAATATCTTCCACAAACATAACATTTCACATTCATTCTGTAGTTTTCTGAATTATTACCAACTTTGTTGCATTTGGAACATTGACCCATGGGTGCATTAATGTTTTGATTATTTCTAAATCTACATTTATTTTCTTTATGACCATATTTGTTGCAATTGAAACATTTTCCATTAAACTTGTAAGAATTAGGTTGTCTTATCGGTTTACTGTGATCATGATTGTTTGCAGTGCCAACTTCAAATCCAAGTCCATTAGTATCTCCATTTTGTTTCTGATTTTTTAGCATATCATTAAGTTCCTCTGAACTTTTCTTAATGAATTTCTCTTTGTGTTGATTTGTAGTAGCCAACTCATTTTCCAGAATTCCCTTTTGTCTCATAAGTTTAGTTTTATCATGTTGCATGTGAATCAGATTTGTCTTCAACATATCATTTTCATGATTGAATCTTAGATTTTCATTTCCAGCATCATTGAGTCTCCTAGTCAAGTCATCTTCATTCTTGTTCTTGTCTCCAATGTCTTTACAAAATGTCATAGTCATATCTTGAATTTCATTCTTCATAGTACTATTTTCTTGTCTCAACTTGTTCACAAGTTCATTAGGAGTTTCATATTCATCATTATCAGTCTACATCTTCTCATGAAGTTCTTTTCTTTTATTTTGAGCTATACTAAGATTCTCGCAAAGTCCTTAAATGAATTTCTGTGCAGTCCTCAGATCATCTTCAAGTTTGATATTCTTCAACTTCTCTGCATCATAGTCTATAAGAGATCCTTCTAATTGTTTTCTTAAGTTCTCCATTTGTACCAGTGTCAGAATCTTCCTCAAGTTGTTAGGCTTTTGAAAATAGAGGACTAGGCTCTGATCCCAATTGTTAGTATTATTGATAGTCCCAAATATATTGAGAAGGGTGGGGGGGTGAATCAGTATCTAACTGGTTAGTAGAATATTTAAACTTATTAAGAACTTTGCATCCCAAAATAGTGTACCGGTAAATAAGAATTAATACAGTAAACAGGAACAGTAAAGACAACATAGAAAACACACCATAACACAAGATGTTTAATGAGGAAACCCAGTGTGGGAAAAACCTTGATGGGATTTGTGACCCACAATATTCACTCACTGGCCAATGAATAAAGATTACTTACAATGCAGGGCCTACACATGCAGGAAGGCCAAGTGCCTAGAGCACACTGCTCAATAAGAGTCACACTGACTAGAAAAGTGGATTATGAAATCCAATACAATGTACTGCTTCAAAATAGCATCAACTATGCCAGGTTTAGTATTGGTTTAAGCTCATTCCATTACCAAAACCTTCACTATCAACTATATCACAATATCATCCTCTATTGCTTTCTTATAAAATGACCTATAAGATCTCATACATATATATGAGTCTTTTACAATATGCCATGTCAGCTTTACAAAAGATAATTACATTTAAATACAATAAACAAAAGTGTATTCCCTGTTGGCTAGGGTGTCAGTATGCATTGTTGCCGTTGTTGGTGAAGTATCTGCCAGTGTATGTAGATGTCTATTGCTAGTTGTTGGTGTAAATAATTATTCATCATGGATATTGTTACACTTACTTAAGTTTACTTAGGATAATGCATTTCATAGTAGTTTGGATATGAGACACTTGGGTGTTTGTGTCACATTGGGATAGTGTGAGTAGGAGAAATTCCACCTCTTATGGTGTTGATCTTGTTATTACACTATCATATCCACTTATTGTGGAGTGATAATT
The DNA here is from genome assembly GCF_030272615.1 of Cryptomeria japonica. Taxonomy (NCBI): domain Eukaryota; kingdom Viridiplantae; phylum Streptophyta; class Pinopsida; order Cupressales; family Cupressaceae; genus Cryptomeria; species Cryptomeria japonica. The sequence continues at coordinate 588,293,640 of NC_081405.1, read as the reverse complement.
CCACCTTCGGTGGGTGATCCACCTCATGTGGAATATTATATTATTTCTCCTACCTACCCTTGTTTCTTATTGAGCCACATGTCATATTTGTGTGCTCATACATATCCCTAGCCTTGCCTATATAAGCAGGCTCATCTACATTGTATGTAACAATAACAACGATAATCCAATTGATTATTGATCATTTTCTATTGATGAGAATACAGTTTATTCTTGTCCCATATTATGTCTCTATCTTGTACATTTCATTGACCTCTTGATCTTGGCAAAATCCAACATGGTATTAGAGCTATTTGGGGCTTCATTGATTCATCTTGAAGAGGCATTATTGTGACGTCAAGAGGTAGATCTGAGGAGCAGCATCATTTGGAGGTGTCCTAGACCAGATCCGACCTCGCCATTGCGTCCGAAAGGCCATTTCCATGAATTTTGGTTATAAAGTTGGCCTATTTTGGTGAGAAAATTTTTTTTCTCCATTTTTGCCCTATTCGTACGGATTTTCGAATTTTATATATATTTTTTCAAAAAAAAAATTTCATTTCTCTGAATATTGTTTTGAAAAAATCAAAAATAAAAAAAAAAATTGAAAAAAATTGAAAGATCAAAAAAAAATCAAAAAAATATTGGTTTTTGGGGGGTCTGCAGACCCCCCCCGTACCCCCGCGTGTTGTAGGTTCTTGCAGACGCCGTACTCTATTTCTATGAGCGCCTCGGCCGCCGCTTCGGTTCCTGCACCACCGCCCGAGCAGCGCCGTCTCCCGCCGAGTCCACCGCCCACGCTCTCGGCTCCGCCCTCGGCTCCTCCGCTCAGCGTTGTACCTGTCGTCCTCAGCCCGTCTGCAGATCCTCGCCGCTCGCGCCCGCTGTCGACCCCGCTCCACCGCATACTTTCAGTCTCGGCCAGCACCGCTTCCCGACACCACCTCCAGCTCCGGCAGCAGCGCCTCCTCTCCCGCAATGTCTTCGCTCCTCCGCGGCTCCCTCCGGCCAGCTGCCCCGCCACGCGGACAAACCGGCGAACCCGCGTCCGCCACGTGGCAAGCGGCCACTGGCCTGCGAGACCCTCCGTACGCCAAGTCATTTTTCCGTACACATAGTCAATAGTACGGACTGCCACATCAGCTCTGCGTAGTCAGCATTTCCGTACGGTACGGACATACAGTCATCTGGACACGTCACCGTCCGTACAGTACGGACATCCAGTCAGCCAGAGAGGCGAAGTTTTGGGGACGGTCATACGGCTGTCAAATTTAACACAGTGTTTTGCTGACATCAGTGCCACATTAGCAGGGTTTGAAAATTTTTGGACCCCCTCTCATTTGCATTTTTGATTTTGCAGTTCAACTTCAAATGGCCATAACTCGCTCATTTTTGCTCCTTTTTTGGTGCAATTTTTTTTGAAATGGGCTAGAATTTCGTGCTCTCCGTAGTGGTGAAAGAATTTTTTGATTTTGATGCATGAATTTTTCAAAAAATACAGTTTTTGGTGACTGTTCCTGAGTAATCCCAGTTTTTGCAACTTCAGAGGCTTTGTTTGGGGTCATCCGACCTCCTTTTCAAGTGCCATTTTTTTTGAAAGTGCGTATTTTTTCATCTACTTTCACATGATACTATCAGATTGATGTCATTGTAAGTAGAAATTGTACTTTCAGATCTTGGCCATTTTTGGCTCTCTTGGTACTTGTATATTTGCTTGAATCTCAGTTAGATTCATTGCACTATTGATTGAAGTCTCTTTTATCTCATTTGAGAAGTTGTAAAATTTGCATCATAAGCCCACTTTGCCTTGTTTTGCAAGTGGCTCATTGTAATCGCACTAAGTATAAAGTGCCAAAATCATCACTTTTGGGGGGGTACTTTGATTGATTGAATTTGGGGGGTGTCTCTTGTGCTTTTGTGCTCTTGTGTTCATTCCTTTTTGCTGCTATGGGTTCTTCTAAGTTTCCTCTCTTAACTCCACATAACTATGCTACTTGGAAAATTGATGCATGGAGTAAACTTATGGAAAAAGGACTCACTCATTACATTGATGGAACTATTATTGCTCCAGCTGATCCTAAAGCTGATCCAGTTGGTCACTTAGATTGGCTCACTAAAAATATCATGGCAATTGGTACCTTAAGAAAGTATGTATCAAAGGATCTCATTTTTCATATTGAGAAATGTACTCTAATCAAGGATGCTTGGCAAAAGTTTCAAGACTTGTATGGTCGAGTTGATGAGATTAGGGGATATCAAATTGATAGTGATCTTACCATGTTAGATCCCAAGAACTTTGATACTATACAAGATTATGTCACTAAGGCAAATGAGTTGAGGGCACAACTCAAAGATTGTGGCATTGATAAGAAGGATACTCAATTGATATTCAACTTGATAGGCAAGCTTCCACAAGAATATGCAGCATTTGTTTCTAGTTTCCAAACTCATAGGATGACAATGGGTTCAAGCTACAAAATGCCTACATTTGATGCTTTCAATGAAATGTTGATGATGGAACAAACTAAGTTGATAAGCATGGGCATTCTTAAGGCTTCTTCTAAGTCTCAAGCATTAGTGGCAAATCAAGGAAACAAAAGAAATCAAGGAAAGGACAACTCAAACAAGAAGAAATGGCAATCAAAACCTAAAGAAAAAGCATCATCTTCTCCACAACAAGGAGATTCATCCTCTTCCAAGAGAGATAATTCACCAAAGAGAGAGAGACCTACTTGTGCTTATTGTAAAAAGATTGGTCATGAGGAACATCGTTGCCATACTAAGAAGATTGATGAGCTTACACATATCATCAAAAAGCATAACATTGATTTGCCTAAAGTCTACAAGAAGGATGATTCATCAACTTCCACTTCCTCACATTCAAAAGGAAAAGGGCAAGCATTCATGGCTTCTACAAGTGGAAAGACTCACTCTTTTGGAACAAGAAAAGGAAAAGCTCTATGTGCTACAACAAATCATACTTCAGAGAGATGGCTTCTAGATTCAGGGGCTTCTCATCATATGGCATCTTCACAGTCTATGTTCTCTACATTTGAGCCTTGCACCATGCCACAGATTTTGATGGGCAATCATACATACATGGATGTGATTGGGAAAGGATCTATTGACATTGGGGATAACTCCTTCAATGATGTGTTGTGTGTACCCCACTTGACAAACAATCTCCTTTCTATCTATCAAATCACACATGGGGCAACTAAGAGAGTTGTGGAGTTCACACCTGACGCAGTTTTTATTAGAGACATGGAGACTAGAGCTATCATTGCAACTAGGGTGGTTGATCATGCATCTTGGTTATACTCCTTTTCAGATTTTGTTGATGATGATGATTTCACATTTGATGATTCTACACATGATGATCACACTTATTGTGATGATCCAGATTTTGAGGAGAACTTTGGACACTTGAACATAGGGATTCTCACATGTAACCCCGATCTTGAGTCTTGTATTTCATCTTCTCATATTGATATCACATCACCTATTGCACCTGATGATGCAGATAGTGCAACAGTTTTGCCTTCATGTGATTCAGTGCAACAGGATATTCATTGTCTACCAGCTTCAGATTCATGGGATGATTACTTGACAGACATTGCAGGTTTGTTTGTGGAATCCTACATTGCAGATTTGGGAGACATCATTGATGATATTCATCTTCCCTTTGATGAAGATGATCCTTCTTCGATTGTTGTGAGGGCACACTCTGACCCTCTTGTTCATTCTCTACATGATCATTCTTTCGAGATTGACATGATTGTGGATACTTATGTACAGCAGTTGGAGGAGGTCTCTTTATTCTTTGAGGAGACACATGAGTCTTTGGACATTGTTCTACATCCATGTTCACTAGATGTTGGAGTTCCTTTTTCAGTAGTGTGGCACAGTTTACCACCTTTGGAGGGGGTATCTTTCAGCATCGACATGGGGACACTTGAGCAGTTTTCAGAGATTCCTTTCATCATGAGTTTTCTTCATACATCTTCCCTTCATGATTGGGGAGACTTCATGGACACACCTTTGGTTTTGTTTCTTCCTAAGGGGAGGAATGTTGTTCGACGTTCGTGGAGCAGTTTCTTCATACATCGAGCTTCTATCATTGGTGCAGATTCTTCATTGAGGGAGGATCACAGTTTGACTTCTCTTCTTCTCTCATATGGGGGGGACTTTTTCCTCACATGGGGTTTTGTTCCTCACATACTTCTTTGAGAGTTCTCTTGTATAGCTTTCATCTCTCTTTTTGGGGGAGGGTTTTTTCCCATTGGGTTTTTCTCTCTTTCCCCACCTTGTGAGAGATTTCATTGCATTGGTTTGCATGCATTTGCATTTGTTCATGGGTACCTAACATGGCCTCGTAGCCGGGACCCATCTTGCATTGCTTAGTTGCATTGTAGACTTAAGTGCATTCCCCTAAGTTGCACTTAAGGGGGGGTGTTGGTGTAAATAATTATTAATCATGGATATTATTACACTTACTTAAGTTTACTTAGGATAATGCATTTCATAGTAGTTTGGATATGAGACACTTGGGTGTTTGTGTCACATTGGGATAGTGTGTGTAGGAGAAATTCCACCTCTTATGGTGTTGATCTTGTTATTACACTATCATATCCACTTATTGTGGAGTGATAATTCCACCTTCGGTGGGTGATCCACCTCATGTGGAATATTATATTATTTCTCCTACCTACCCACACCTATTTCCTACCTACCCTTGTTTCTTATTGAGCCACATGTCATATTTGTGTGCTCATACATATCCCTAGCCTTGCCTATATAAGCAGGCTCATCTACATTGTATGTAACAACAACAACGATAATCCAGTTGATTATTGATCATTTTCTATTGATGAGAATACAGTTTATTCTTGTCCCATATTATGTCTCTATCTTGTACATTTCATTGACCTCTTAATCTTGGCAAAATCCAACACTAGTGCCGATAATTGTTGGTGGCTTACCAGATGATTGCCATCAATGACAACACCAATATTCTCATAAGAGTGTAGAATGCCAACATCCCTATTTTTCTCAAGATACAAGCTGGGGTCCAATAGAATTTTGAGTCATCAAAACTAAACCACTTGGTAGCCCCGTGTTCCTTCAAAATTTGAACATAAAAAATGGGCCATCGGGGGCAACACCAAGATGACATTTGGCCTGTATGCTGAGCGTAGCTGGAAAGCAAAAAGGAAAAAGGGTCCCCCGGATCAAAAATTTGGCCCACAAACATCAACTTAAAATAATGTTAATGTTTCTTGGCGACTAAAAGGGGAAATTCTTCCTGTGGAATGTGAGAACCTAAAATTGTTGGTTCGAAGACCAGACTTCATGTCAGGATAGGGTAGAGAAGGTAAAAAGCTTGCTACAATGAGGACCAATCTCCCTTAGAGGGAAATACTTGTGCTTCCAGATTCTGATAATGTTGATCCAAATAGATTATTTCATCAAAAGACAAGCCTATCAGTTCATCATGGACCAATTTCAAGAGTGCGTAGAGCTGATCTAGGGGGTGCAAGAGATTTTCAACCTCTTCTACTGACATAGGGTCATTCAGACACTAGATGAAAGTGCTGTCTTGTTGCAAATGCTCGACCTAATTTAATACTTGCTAAACTCCCAGTACAGATCCATCCACGAGGAACGAAGAAGGCATGCCTAATGAAACAAACCTCTCTATACATTGCTTGATATCTAGGATGGATATTTGCAATGGCTCAAGTGCCACTGATACATGCATAATCACTATATGGTGGTTGATGAAAACATTCATCTTCTTGATCAATTATCGGTGGTCTACTATCCCTTTCTCTCTCAATTCTTGATCTTAGGGTGCATACACCATTTGGATTAGGTCTTGAGCCATGGGGATCTTGGAACCAAGGATGACCATAGAGTTGTTGACAAGGGCTCCCTCCTTGATGCACAGAGATTGCGCTTGTTAGATGAACCTCAACACAGGCTACAATGAGGGGTTTTATTGCTTAATTTTTTCCCAATGAAAAACATACAATTCCACAAGAATTGTTGAAAAGTCTTGAGAAACCTGCACGGGGGGAGGAATACTTAGCAACTATGAGACTTCCTAGCTCTTTGTAGTTACTTCATGTTGCAGCTCCTTGCACCTATCTTGCTCAATGATCACCCAACTTTATAGAGCGAGGATCATGGCACTTCCATCTTTCACTACTTGTTGGAGCTACGATGTACACTCTTGCTCCTGTTGCAACAAAACCTCTATGTCTAGAAATTTTCTCTCGGCTTGCTTTAGACTATTCTCCCTTTCATGCAACTCTTCTTCAAATCTCACTTTCTCCTCTAAAAGTATAACTTGCATGTCACTCAGTTGCCAGGAGTACTCTTTCCTTAGATAGATTTCTTCACGCAGTTGTGCTTGCACTTGGGTGGCATCTCTAGAAGTTGCTCTTAGTTGCTAGATCTCCAGGTCTTTCTCCTACAATTCTTTTAAGGCTATGTTTCTTGTCATTTCCTGGCCCTTCAACTAAGAACTCACATTATTAAGGGAAAATTGCAACTTTCCTTTCTCTAAATCAGCCTACGTTGACAAACCTTGCAGGTGATTGATCTCCGCACTCTGAGCTTTGTCTTCTTTTCTCTATTGGGTCAAGGATTCTCAGAGATTTGTATTCTCTGCTTGAATTTTCTCCAAGCGATGGCTCTTTTTGATGAAGTCTAAAGACACGACCTTTGAATTTTCTTCCATCATTTCAACCTTGTCAGACATCATAGCATTTAGAAGGTTGATGTCAATAGCATGCAAAGTGTAACCATTGGGTGTCATTTCAGATTCTGACTTATCAACCTTGGTGAATAGGTTTGCAAAGAAGAGACAATATTTTTCTTCACTCAAATGTGTCTACAAGTGTGGATGGGCTAGTTGGGCCCCTTCCTTTTCTTTTCATTTCCCCATTCTACCAATGTGGGAAGTCTTGGAATAGGCAACTTGCTACTAGAAATTATTTGGGTTGTCAATAACCTGGCCTGCAAATGCTACGCTAGGGGGAACCACAAAGGGGACCTAGGAAATAGGCCCATCAAAAGACATCTGAACAGGATGGGAAAGGGTTGTTGGAGAAAATAATAGGATGAAGGGAGAGGCTCTTGAACTAAAAGGATCAGTGGACACCACCTGAATAACTAGGGGAGGAGTGGACTCTCCAAAACCAAGCCTACGTGAGACAGAGGTTACTTTAGAAATCTACTTGGAAAAAACTGCATGGATAAAAGTGGGGACCGAGAAAGGAATGGAGGCCTATAGAAATGCATCTTGGGGTTCAACCAACATCCCAAAGGGTGCCAATGTGAGGGAAGTGGGAATCTAGGTTTGCATTATGACAAGAGAGATAGCAGAGGAAACAACTTGAGTAGAAGAAAAAGGCAAAGAAGGGAGTACCTAAATTGTAGAAGTCACCAACCACTGAGGATTCGAGAGGACCCCTTGGGCTTGAGGAGATGAACTCTTCTTTACAAAACTTAGATACTACTTTTTCCTAGGAGGGGAGTCATGCGCCTACTTCTCATCTTGTCTTTAGGTAGTCATGGAATGGGACTTGCGAGAAGAACTGACTAGAGGCAAGAGAATATGGGGCTCTGGATCTTGCTCTTGAATACTTATAACCTCAACATCCTACCACTAGGCCACCTCCAGAGATGATTCCCCATGTGGAGAACTCTCACCTATCTCTCCATCAGATTTTTTGTGTTGATGCCATTCTAGCTCAAAACGCTCGTCCAAGGAGGCATTTCTGATATTAGCTCTAGGATGACTCACCTCCTATCAACAGATCCAAAAATCCTCCTTCTTTTTCAGCCAGGAATCTGAAGTCGTGACTTGTAGCATCGCCCAAGGAATAGGCTTCATGGGATTATACCTCTGCATGACTAAATAAAAGCTCAACCATGGGGGGGTGCTTAAGGACAAGAAAAATTGAGACCCACATACAAAGTTGGGTCATCAGCCTAAGGATTTGTGCGCCCCTCCCATGAGCTCCATGGCTCATGCTTTACTACATTTTTCCTCCTACTAAGGTAACCGTCTTCGTCATAGCTCCAAGAATCTATTGGTATTTTTGATGATTATGTTGTGATTATCATTGATGGACACACACTTGCATTGAGATCATTTTTGTATGTATGAGTTATGCTCAACTGGAAATTGTTCCAACAGGTATGATGCATTATAGTCCTTAGACAATTGGTGTTTTGCAGAAAGTGTTTACCGATTTGAAGCAGTATGTAGACCCCAAGCGGTTTGAGGATCTCAAGTGGTATGAAGGACCAAAGTGGTAGAACACATATTTCCCAGTCTTCAATTTTGCCAAACTGGCAACCTGCATTTTGCTTGAACCGGTATTTTGTACGAACCGATAATACTCTGTGATGAGTTACCAACTGACATTTTGTGATGAATTACCATTCACCGATTGTTTAACAGTGCCGACACTTTAACGGTGCTTTTTGTGTTGTGTTACCAAGTATGTCTAGGTTCATTGAACCTAGGGAATTGTATTGTAATCTTATTGGACCGACATGAAATCAGATTCCTTTATAAGGACATCATGTCTAGGGTTTTAGGTTGTTGATAATGTTGTTGTTGCGACAGTGGATATTGTGGCTAGGGTTTAAGGTGGTTGAGGAGTTAGAGAGAGTATGAATATGTAGAAGACTGAAGTAATGCTAGAATGCATTAGGAATGACCTATCAAGGATCTAACCAAGCAGTCTATGCTATTAGCTAGATCAATCACTTGTTGATTACTCACATCTTCAACAAGTCTGTAGCCCTTAACTGGGTAGGCCCGAAAGCGTTTTGTAAATTCTCTAATGAGGTGGTTCACATCTATGGATCTAAAATCCTCTAGAAAGGTATTCTTTAATCAAAGTTATCTCCTAACAGAGATTAAGATTCCTAATAGGATCTGTTCTGGTAAAGAACATTGTAAGACCTTAACCGGTTTGACCTTAACTGGTCTGGTTCCTATTCTGGAGATAGTTACTTGTGAGTTCCATCTCACCATCTTTTTTCCCATTTGGGTTTCCACGTCAAAATCTCTTATGTTATGGTGTTTGTGCTTTTGTTGGTGAATGCATTATTAGCTATTTGATTTGCATGTGTGTTAACTAGTTTGTCTACTAAACTATTTTATCGGTTTACTATTAGTCTTGCAAAGTGTTTAAGTGCAAAGATTTTTGAATACTAATTCACCCCCCCTCTTAGTATTCATCAATTGGTATCAGAGCCAACCTTTCTATAAGTTTAACCACTTGGAAAGAGATATGAGGGAATACACATTAAGGGAACTTACTCATTAGCTCACTCAGTCTGAGCAAGCCTATGATGATCTTATGGTCAAATACAAGGCATCTCAAGCAAAAAGGAGAGAACATGCAGAAAAGCTGATGGAGCTATTTGAAAATAGTTCCTCTAATGAAGCAAACATGGAAGCCCTGATTCAAGAAGTAGAAAAGCTAAATGAATCCAATTCCAACTTGAGAAAAGAATTAGAAGGACTGGCTATTCGAATGTGCCAAGAGCTTGAGAACCTAAGGAAAGCTGAAGATCTGGTCAAAGACAAGGATCATGAAATCTCCAAGCTGAAGCAAGAAATCAGTGCCCTAACTGCTCAACTCCATGTGAGCAAAGTGGAAAAGGAAGACATGCAAGTAGAACTAAACATTGCCTTCTCTGAGAATGAAAACCTGGTGGAAACAAATGCTGCTATTTCCAAAGAACTCTCCGAGTCAAAGGAAATACTTGCTAAGTTCAACAAGAGTACTATCAAGCTAGAGCAAAAGATTGAATCTGCCAAACCAGTCAAGAGTACCAATGGACTTGGTTATTTCATTCATGAGGAAGGTGAGACCTTTGGTACAAATGTTGGAACATCAAAGAAAGGATAAAGGTAAGCAAAAGTTTAAACCTATTTGCTTTAACTATCTTAAAGAAGGACATACTGCAAATGTGTGTAGGAGTAAGGCTTACAACAATTTTCCTTATTTCCTAAATGATAAGCCTAGATCCTATAGATTCAATGGTAATTGTTATGCATGCAACAAGTATGGGCATAGAGAATCTGAATGTAGTTTAGTTATGAACAACATTGGTAGATATCCTCAGAGGACCCAAGGAGTTGGTCCTGAACCTTTTATGAACCAAAATCTCAACCAATCTAGTGCCTTCAATCATCAGCCAAGAAGTGGTGGCTATCAAGCGAAAACCAGATGGAGAGAAAACTATATGGTCTGTCATGGTCATGGTCACACTACTACAACATGGAGAAGGAAGAATGACAACATGAATAATGGACCTTGGAGAGCACCTGGATTGGTTTTCTATCACTGCAACAAACCGAGTCACATTGCCAGATTTTGTAGATCAAGAAAGAACATATATGATTATATATTGGTCACTCTGGAAGGAAACATTGATGTTGACACTGTTCAAGCGGACATGAACAAAACCTGGAAGAAGAAACTAGTGGTGTTACAAGAGGAACCAGTTTCTACACCTTGTGTGGGAATCATGGAATTGACAAACTAAGCTTCAGAAAAGCTTAGGGGGAGCAAATGGCAAAATGTTTCAAACCCCCAGTTTACACCGATAAAAAAAGACCTTAATCGGTATGTGATACCTATCAATAGGTGGAAGACCAAAAATGGTAAAAGGCAAATTAGGGTTTATGCCCTAATGGTGGAGCATTAATTATGGTAGGTGAGGAATATGTTTAAAAGGATTTTTCAAATCATTTCTCACTATCAGTTTTCGAAGCGAAGGAGGTTTTCGAGTGCAGAGCGACAACAAAGTGATTTGTGTTGTGGTTCTAAGAATTTAAGAAACCTTGAATGAGATTCAAATTCAAATTGCAAATGGTTAAGTGAAGAACACAAAGCTATGATTTGGCAACCGAAAGAGTGCGAGTTGGAGAAGAACTTGAAAGCCCTAAATTCACATTTTTCGAAAGGTATTTTTTGAGCTTTCAGTTTCTACCATGGCTTCTGCATCCCATTCTATCTCTAGTACATCTATAGATTCAGCAAGCTTTATTCAATGCAAGTCTAGATATAATGCCCTATCACAAGTTCCAGCTAGTGTGATAGTAGAAGAGGGATTCTTAGATTACATAGATTGTAAAATAGAAGACGTAGGGTCTCTAGCAATTCACTCGTAGCCCGGTTTGTTCTGTGGACAAGATAAAAAGATCAAACCAGAGTATAGTATCTTGGAGAAGAAGAAGCTCCACAATGCTGTTTATTTTTTGGAGGATTTCATAGATGATCACATTAGGAACATTCTGAGCACAGTTCATTGTGACAAGATGTACCTGGAGAGAATGCATGATATAACCCCACAGGCAATTCATGCCATCACCAATTTCTGCTATACAGGGGAAGTGCCAACCCTAAGGACGGTAAGCAAAATTGAAATGTCCAAGCTCACCGGTTCAGTGAGCGACTCATGAGGTATGACCGTCAATTCTATCAAGGATGATCTGGTGAAATATGCATGTATGGTGATTGGATATCAAACATTCTTAGATAGAAGAATTAACTCTGTATCTACTACAGTAGTAAATGTCCCTTACCGGATGATCAAGGAGGATGCATCATTTGACCTATGCACCGGTATGAAAAGGCAACTCCTATTGAATCTGAAATCAATCAAACGAGATAATGCATTAAGGTTCAAGTTTGGACAACTACTAGTTGGGTTATTCTTTTTCTTCCAAGGCTACTTTCCAGGAGTAGGCGATGTCCAGTGGTCTGCTGACCAACCTGTAACAAAGTAAATCAAGGAAAGCATTCAAGTAGTTGGAGCTGGTTACCCTGAAGTTTTGAACAAGTACTTTGATGAGTTCAGACGCAAAATGAGTCAAAGGGTGAGAATATTAGGTGATATTGTCAAGAAATACGAAGATGATATTTGTTTCACCATCAAAGTGGATCAATGCATAATGGAGGTTGTTGAGCCCAGACAGGGGGAAGTGGAGCCTATGGGCTATGAGGTATTGAATGATGTGCTGGAAGGATATGCCTCTACTCGTATTGCCTCACTGCTTGATCCAAAGGATAAAAGAATTGCCACCAACCTTGAAAGGATAACACTAGTTGAGGAACCCTCAGCAAAGAAAGGAAAAGAACCTTCAGTGAAGAAGGTAAAAATAGTGCCTTTAGCATTGAAAATAGCTACTATAGCCAGTCTTGTAGTGACCAAGCGGTCACCAGCTAAAAAGAAACCTGAAGCGACACCTACTAAAGTGTTCGAGAGAAAGAGGAAGACAAGGAATTCCTCTCCAAACTCAGAAGAAACTATGTCTGAGGAAAAACCAAAGAAGACATGTCAAGCAAAGAAAAAGACAAAGAATGAATTGGCATCATCAGCATCGGTAAATATTGACATCTCCTCCTACAAACCTTTGACACATTGTCAAAGAACTATCAAAAACATTAGGAGAAAAGTGTTGAATGGTTTGATTGATTGTTTTGATGACTTTAATGATGATGAAAAGGAAGTGGTTGAAAAAGAAATAATTTAGTATTTATGTGTTAATGATCGGTCGCCTTCAAAAATTAGATCTGAGACACCAAATTCTTTGTATAAATCCTTAGACAATAAATGGTGCATTGACATAGAGCAGGAATAGGAAATGAGAGAAAAAGTTTTTACTGAACATTTTTCTAATGTATCAAATTTGGAACTATTCGAAGTAATGAACAAATACAAAGGTCTCTTCTTCATGAGAAGAAGAAGACTCCTGTTACTGGAAGGGAAGGGTAAAGAAGTGCTCAAGAATACACACACCCTTGCTCTAGAAGCCCTGAAGATGCATAAAGTGGCTGAAGCCAATAGGAAGGCTGATCAAGAACCGACAATAACTAAATTGGATGAAGTGTTTGATGATGAAGGAAATCTGATTGCTAAACCTAGCGACACTATTGATGTCGATGCTCTGGATGGAGAAGAAGTTGCTCAGGTTACACCAGAGGAAGTTACAGGATAGGAGAAGCAGGAAAAAAAGGAAGTAAAGCTAAAGGAAATAGAGGACAAAAAGAAGGAAGCGGAGAAGCAAGTGGAGGAGAAGAAGAAGAAAGATGAAGAGGAGAAGAAGAAGAAGGATGAAGCAGAGAAGAAGAAAAAGGAAGAAGATGAGGAGAAACGAAAATAGGAAGAAAAGAGAAAAGAAGAAGAAAAGAAAAGAAAAGAAGAGGAAGAAGAGAAAAAGAAACAAGAAGATGCAAGGAAGAAGAAAGAGGAAGAGGATTAGAAAAAGAGAAAGGAAGAAGAGAAGTGAAAGGAAGCAGTATATTAGAAGGAAGAGAAAGATAAGGAAGAGGAGAAGTGGAAGGAAATAGAGAAAAGGAAGAAGGAAGAGGAAAAGAGAAGAGAAGCAGCAAAGAAGAAAACAGAGGAAGACAAGGCAAGAGAAGAAGCAAAAAGCATGTAGATGGAGACACCTAAGGCAACCAGTAGTCAAGCCAAACCAGCTAACCTTATTAGTCCTATTGACCTCCAGTCTACAATTGAAATGGAGTTACTGTAGAGCATCAAGGTTGCTCAAGAATGCCTTGAGGTGTTAAGGAGAAAGAAGGAGGAAGATGTGATCCAAGCTATGGTGGACACTCTTACTGGTTTGTTACTTGGTACAAACCTCCCCAGTACTGACTCATCATTGGCACAACTAAACCTCTTGTGCATAGTAGTAGATGATCAAGTGCAGAGCTTAGAAGAGGTAGCAGAGGCAAATGCTAAGAAAGAGCATCAAAAGGCTCTAAATATTTCTGTGGTGAAGAAGTTAAATGGGCTCCAGACTGAACTCCAAAAAGAACAAAAGGATATAAGGGACACTTTGGATGAGGGGAATCTTCTACTTAGCAAGATTTGCCAACCCCATCTATTCTGTGACGATGTGGTTGCATAGAATAAAAAGCTTCAATTTGACTTGCAGTCCTACATGAGCACATTCAAGCCGACTTATGACTCTTTTACAGCCTATGGGCAAACCATTCACCGGTTCCACATCTAGATAGCAAAAATAGAGCATGAGATCAGCACCTGGTCTCAAGATTTGCAGGAGTTACAACTGGTTCTCCTCCCATGTCTGCAAATTCTTTAAAAGTGCTATCTAAATTTGGATGCCTTAATAGTGACACATGAGATGAGCACAATTGATGCCATGGAAGAATAGGTCTCCCAGATGCAGATAGAGAAAGAAGTAGCTACCTCCCTACTTGAGTCTTGGTCTTTATCTATGAAACAATTCTTGTAGGACTTTAAATCTATTTTTGACAAGTTTTATTCCGTATTGTCATAAACTTTTATTATTTTAATACCAAATGGAAATAGGGGTTGTTCAGTTGTACTTTGTCATTGTTGGCAAACGGGGAGAAGTATTCTAAGAGGGAGAAGTATCTAGTATTTAAAATTTTGATGTATGCTTTGATATCTCTATGTGCAAAATAGTTATACATTGTATTGTTAAAGGGATAGTGTATATGCTTAGGGGGAGCAATTTTGCTAATGGCATGATTTTGTTGTAAAACACTTAGATGTCAAAATTTTATTTTCCTAAGTGTTGCCATCAATGCCAAAGGGGGAGATTGTTGGCATTTTTGATGATTATGTTGTGATTGTCATTGATGGACATACACTTGCATTGAGATCATTTTTTTATATATGAGTTATGCTCAACGGACAATTGTTCCAATCGGTATGATGCATTATAGTCATTAGACTATTGGTGTTTTGTAGAAAGTGTTTACCAATCTAAAGTGGTATGTAGACCCCAAGTGGTTTGAGGATCTCAAGTGGTATGAAGGACCAAAGAGACATAACACATATTTCCCAGTCTTCAATTTTGTCAAACTGGCAACCGACATTTTTCTTGAACCAGTATTTTGTATGAACCGGTAATACTCTGTGATGAGTTACCAATCAACATTTTGTGATGAGTTACCATCTACAGATTGTTTGACAGTGCTGACACTTTAATGGTTCTTTTTGTGTCATGTTACCAAGTATGTCTAGGTTCATTGAACCTAGGGAATTGGATTGTAATCCTATTGGGCCGACATGAAATCAGATTCCTTTATAAGGACATCATTTCTAGGGTTTTAGGTTGTTGATAATGCTATTGTTGTGATAGTGGATATTGCAGCTAGGGTTTAAGGTGGTTGAGGAGTTAGAGAGAGTATGAATGTGTAGAAGACTAAAGTAATACTGGAATGCATTAGGAACGAGCTATCAAGGATCTAACCAAGCAGTCTGTGCTATTAGCTAGATCAATCACTTGTTGATTACTCACATCTTTGACAAGTCTCTAGCCCTTAATCGGGTAGGCCCAAAAGCCTTTTGTAAATCCTCTAACAAGGTGGTTCACATCTGTGGATCTAAAATCCTCTAGCAAGGTAGTCTTTAATCGAACTTATCTCCTAACAAAGATTGAGATTCCTAACAAGATCTATTCTGGTAAAGAATATTGTAAGACCTTAACCGGTCTAACCTTAACTGGTCTGGTTCCTATTCTGTAGATAGTTACTTGTGAGTTCCATCTCACCATGGTTTTTCCCATTTGGGTTTCCATGTCAAAATCTCGTGTTATGGTGTTTGTGCTTTTGCGGGTGAATGCATTATTAGCTATTTGGTTTGCATGTGTGTTAACCAATTTGTCTGCTAAACTATTTTACCGGTTTACTATTAATCTTGCAAAGTGTTTAAGTGCAAATATTTTTGAATACTAATTCACCCCCCCTCTTAGTATTCATCAGAATCATCAATCACTACTAATCCAAGCTGCATTAGGCTGGATTTCAGGACCTCTTCTATGATATTCCTTCGAACCAGAGTAATTGGATCATTTGCCTTATGATCCTGAGTGATAGAGGTTTCATGTTTTCTTGACCCGATGGTGCTCTCAATCCTCACCAACTGTTGCACGATCTCTAGTGAAAGGGTTCTCTCAGTCACATATACAGGTAAGTAGAATGGTTCCTTAGAGAAACCATGCACTTGGATGAAAGAGAAATCACTAGCTATGAACCAATCAGAGGGAGGGCACTCATTTTGCATCTAGTTCATCTAGATCTGAGAGAAACGGGCCATTGGTTTGTTAGGGATTGAACCAAAATCTTTAAGCATGGGAGTCAAGAAACAGTTAGAAAACTAGTATACATCAAAAGAAGCAAGTAACAGGGGTGTCCAAGCCAACACTAACATCTTGTTTCCTGACTCATTGTAGGTATCCAACCACATGTGTTGGCTGAAAAAGGCCTCATTCTGGTGCAAGAGAAGATGGACCAAGACCGTGGTAAATCTAAACCATCACAACTAATGAAACTCAAACAGCTACCTCACCATTGCTTTAGCTATAAAAAATGAGAAGTCAAAATGGAAAGACTCCCTATGCTTTCTACACTTGGAAAGAAAGCCCATCATCATGGCCTCGATGTCCCGATCATTCTCATGACCACATAACCAAGCAAGAGTAGAGGAGATATATTTTAGGTCCTCATGATTCAGGTCGCTGAAAGACAAGGGGAACCTTGGGAGCCTAGAAGAAAGACTCTGATTGAGCATACTCTGGCAAAAAGATAAGGCATCCCTTTTGGTGTTTGAGAATTCTTCCATGGTGGTCTTAGAGAACACTTTTGTCCCTTCAAAAATGAGACATCACATCATAGCCCTTATGGCTTCTGGGAAGATCACTACTCTCAAAAATGATTCCTTGATTGAATAGGAGGTGAGGTCAAACTTGTTGGCACAAACTAATACGATCTTTGGACAATGTGGAACCAAAGGGACCACAAACTGAGGCGTGCCACTATTCCAGAATCAAGCCACCATTGATTGTGGTTGTGTCCTATGGTGGAGCATAATGGTATTATTGATGAATTCATCATATGTTGCATTGGTTTTGTCATTGATGTCAACACTTATCTTCTTGGAGATCTACATTATTGATTTGGCACTATGGTTATATTGGTTTATTGTTGAACCAACATATTGTGTTCATTGACATGGTTAGTGGCTTATGCACAATCATGAGTATATGTTCACCAGTAAGTTATATTGTTCACCGGCAGTGATGATAACTTGTTATCAATTGGAGATCATTTGGTTATGTCAAAGACATGGATTGGATGTTTGGATTTGGTGTTTTGCTTATTGGTCTAATCGGGTTAACAAATTTGCCTTTACTGGTAGATAGGTCTAGGTTATGAACCGGTACATGATATCTATTCCAGATCAGCACGACACATCTTGGAAATGGTTTATTGATTGGATAATGTGGTAAATGTATTGAGCCGATATATTATATCTCATCAAGACTTTTTTATAATTGATTTAATTGTAATATCTTTAGTGAGCCGACCTCATGTATAGGTCTTAGGTTTTGTATATATGATTGTAAGATCTTATTAAAGATCAATAATGCTGAGTGTGTGTGAATATTGAAGAGCGAAAATAAGTAGATCTTTGTGTGAATCATGCAGATATTATCTGAAGGTTGAAGGGAAGGTTATGAAGGTGTTTGACACTCATGTTCAAAGCTTAAACCGGTACTGAATCCAACATTGGAGGTGATATTCCAAAACA
The DNA here is from genome assembly GCF_030272615.1 of Cryptomeria japonica. Lineage (NCBI taxonomy): Eukaryota > Viridiplantae > Streptophyta > Pinopsida > Cupressales > Cupressaceae > Cryptomeria > Cryptomeria japonica. The sequence continues at coordinate 588,276,030 of NC_081405.1, read as the reverse complement.
GTACATTATTATTGGATTTAACCATCGAATTGTAGTCAGTGCGACTCCTATTTTTTGATTGAGCAGTAAGCTCTAGGTGGTTGGCCTTTCTACATGTGCAGACCCCATTTGTATACATTTAATATCTATAGTAGTATCATCTGATTGTGGTTAAGGTTTCCCACCATGGTTTTTCCCCTTACAGGGTTTCCATGTCCAAAATATCTATGTCATGTGTTGTGGATGTTGTTTCTCTTTCTATTTCATGCATTACCTTAAACCGGCATTGCTATAACTGTTAGTATGTCTCACCAACATTTAAGTTTGGTTTACCAGCACTAAGATTTAAATTGGATTGATTGGTTTTGATTTGTAATTTATTGATAACTAGTTGACAACTGATTCATCCCCCCCTCTCAGTTATCCTTCCCGATTCCTGACAATTGGTATCAGAGCTAAGTTCTCTTTTTTCAGAAGCCTAACAACTTGAGGAGATCCTATGGAAACAAATATTTTTAGGAAGGATAGTCTGAAACTTGATGGAACTAACTATGGTATATAGAAGATCAGAATGGAAACTCATCTAAACTGCATTGGAAGAGATATATGGGATGTTACTAAGAATGGCTATGTTGGTCCTACTCTGAATCAACCTCATCCACCAACATTGGCTAAGGACTTGGAGAATGATTGCAAAGCAAGAGAAGAACTTATGAGTGCATTATCAGATCAGAAAATAATGGGATTATTAGATCGATCTACTGCTAAAGCTATCTAGGATAAACTCTAAACATTGAATGAAGGAGATACCACTGTTCTGATTAATTAAAAAAGAAGGTTTTTAGGACCTAAAACCTTTAACAAGAGATATTAAGACAAGTCACCCATAGTGCTTAAGAACCACATACAAAAAGACTAGTAAAAAGCCAGTAAACCAAAAGGACAACAAAACAAACAACAACAAAGAAACTAAGAGGGCACTACACAGTGATTTTCTTCAACAAGTCATCTGCCTTCATCACCAGCTCATCGTAAGTAGCCCCAATAGCTTTAAGGTCTTCCAAATCCTTGTTTGGTTTTTTGTCCTTCTTTTTGCCTTTGGTACGGGTTCTGGGACCTTGAACTTCCCCTGTTCCTTCCTTTTCCAGGTCACTGTCCACAATTTCCTTATCATCATCCAGCTTGCTGATGAGAGTGTTGGTGTTGTTGGCTGAAATCTTCAAGATGCTGAGGCTCTGTTCAACAATGCTCTTCAGACACTCCTCTATTTTACCAATTTTGCTAATAGTATCTATGAGAATGTGGTCGTTGATGTCAGCAAGATTCTTTCTTTCCAGTAAATCCTTCTCAATTTTTTTGAACCTGGGATTGAAAGCATCTCTTATGTCTTCAACTTTGGTGATGGTACTTTTCAGGTCCTCAATGAAGTTCACCATGGTTTTCCCTTCCCTTGTATTGATGGTTTCCAAGATTAGGATTCTGTTACAGAGTTTTTTATTTTCATCCACAACTTTCTTGTAACCATTGATGAGCCACTCGATTGTTTCCATAAAAACATGCAAGCCCTTGGGGGGAGGATTAGATGGGTGGTCAACTTTTTCAGGGGTAGCCATTTCCACTTTAGGGGTGTGCAGGGTGGTGGTGTCAATAGCCCTAAGATCCTCTTCCAATGTCTCATTTTCTGGATTCTGGTCGTTATCTGGGTCCTTAAACTGCTTTTGAACTTCCGGTTCCTTAATAGTCTCCTCTTTCTTCTCATGCTTTTTTCTGGCCTGGGTATGAACTTTAGTCCTCTTCTTCAGCTGCCCTTGAGGGTACTCTTCCTCAAAGTCATCCAAAGTCTCCTCTTCCAAAGAAATGCTAATCAGGGGTTTACCATTGGGATTTTTGCCCTTGGAGGATGAGGGTCTGGTTTTGCTATATTTCCTCTTTCCACTATCATAATCCGAGACATCCATGTTGTCCTTAATGTCGGTCATGGGGTCACTTTCAGATTCCTCATCCTTTGAGAAGGCAGGGTCAAACCCCTCATCCATAGTATCCGTAGAGGGTTGCATGCGAGCAATTTGGTTGGCCTTAAGATGGTCATAGATGAGGACCATCAAGCCTTGGTGCATGGTCGTATCACCCCACGGGTTCTCTTTGTGGTCCTTGAGGGATGCATTCATCAAATAGAGCAGAAAATAAGGAAAATTTACCTTATCATTGTGCCTAAAGTTGTTCAGCAGGACAAAGTGACAACCATAGACTTTGGTGAGCCTACCATCTAGCATGATATATAACATTAAAACAAAGAGAACTTCCTGCCAGGGTTTGGCAAAAGCCCTAGGTGGGTAGTAGGCTTTTCTCAACTTTACCAGTCATTTCTTCTCTTTCTCCATGTCTGGGTATCTTTCTATAGCTTCCCTGCTAACTTTCCTATCTCTGTAGAAGTTGCACCCATCTCTTGTGAGGCCCGTAGCTTGAGCAATTAGATCCTCATCGATTTCCACAGTTTGATCTCCCATTCTTAGCATTCCCTTCTTCCAAGTTTTACAGAAAAAGATGGTGACCATGTCATCATGACCATGGAGTCTCTCCATGAATTTCAAGAGGCCACCCTTCTATAGAATACCCCAAACCTCCTCCTTCTATTTCCATTATTTACAACTACTTGGTTCATATCACCTCCTGTTGCCACCCATTTTGTCGCTGTTCAACACTAGATTTCAAAACTTGCAAAGCAAATTAGCCGAAAATCTTTTCAAAACAATAAGAGTCACCCAGAAAGTGTGGGAACTTATTGTGATGATAATATAATTAATGAATGTCTCATTATTACAGTGACTCGAAGTACTCAAATCAATTATTTTCATAATTTTCCTATCCATCGAGAATCTTAGGAGTACTTCTATAACAATCATGACAAATGATTTGCCTGACATCTTTGGGGAGTACATGTTCTCTAGTCCACGTGGTCATTACTTCCTTATTAACTATCGTGGTGGCAGCCCTATTAGCAGAACCCTTGGCCTCCCAATAAATGTGGGAAATGTAGCTTTTTTTGAAGGTGCAAATGAGGTCTCTAGTGGAGGTAATATTGTTGTTGATCGACCAACAAGGTTTTGAGACCCCCTTAAGACAATTTATGATATTGTTTGAATCCCCTTTGATCCAAAGGTAGGGAGAATTCCATTTTTTGGCTAGGAGGATACCTTGGAGAGCAGCCATTGCTTCGACTTTATGGTTAGTTTGAACCCCAATAGGGACAACAACTATTTCCTTGCACTTTCCTTTGTCATCTCTTAGAACGGCTCCACAACTTGAAGGACTTGGGTTACCTTTGGTAGAACTATCAAAATTAACTTTGAACCAACCTTAGGGAGGAGTTTCCCAAATAGCATCAAGAATGATAGCTTCCTGAAGGTTGTTCACAACACAAGGATCCTCATTTATCTCTATATTCTCCTGAATAGCCCATTGGATTTTTTGGAACATAATATCCTAGTTGAGTGAAACATCCCTCAAAATTCAGCTATTTATTTCTTTCCAAAGATACCACAGGATGTGAGGAAGCGAGAGCTACCACAAATAACTCAAAAAAGAGTTAGACCATTTTATGTTCTAGGAGGAGAACAAATCTAAGATGGTTTTGGGGAACACCCAGCTAATACTAAAACTAATGAGGAACCTTTCCCAAATGGAGGCTCAGAAGGGGTAGTGGATGGCCAGGTGATCCACAAACTCTTCTTCCTGAAGGTAAAGAGCACATCTGTTGGGGAAAGCAAAGCCTCTACAATTCAAGTTGTCAAGGGTTAAGATTTTGTTGTGAAGGATGGTCCAAAAGAAGAAGTTGATCTTGGGGGTAAGCCCTCTAATCTAGACTTTAGAATAGATGGGATTCACTAAAGGATTAGGGGTTAGGATACCAAACATGGAAGAGACAGTGAGGGTACCTTTAGGATTATGTTTCCATATCAGGGAGTCAGCTTCATTGTTCAACCAGACCACAGATAGATGAGTCTTAAGCTTAGAGAGGCTTGGGTGAATGCTTTAAATATTCTGCCATTCATTGCTAGTCCAATACTCAGCAACTAAGGAGCCATAAGATCTAATACAAGAGGGAGCAAAGGGGGCCCATTCATTGATTTCTATCAGAGGTTCTTCAAAAAGCCAAGGATCCTCCCATAATTGAACTTTCCTACCATTTTCAACTTTCCATATCACTCCTTTAGCTATACCTTCTTTACATTTTGAAGCATAATTCCATATGTGGGAACCATTAATACTAATGTCAGAGTTGATGAAAGAAGACAGGGAAGAGGAAAGAACAGAGTACTTACTTTGCCAAATTTTACACCATTCAGTATGAAGATGGAATATTCTCTAGACTTGTTTGGATAGAAGTGCTTCATTCAGAGTACAGATCCTTCTCAGTCTCAGCCTGCCATGTTTCTTTGGTTTACAAAATTGATCCCAAGCCACTAGGGACATTCTTTTCTTATCCTCAACCCCAGACCAAAGGAATCTTCTTTGGATTTTCTTAATAGCATCAACATACTTCACAAGAATTCTTAAAAGGCTGAGCACATATATCAGAATACTTTGAAGAGAAGCTTTAAGAAGTTGGAGCTTGCCAACCTAACTAAGGAGGGCTCCTTTCCATCTAGCTAACTTTTTCTAGAATTTGTCCACTAGAGAGCTCTAGAAGGAGTCAGGAGGAGTAGTGGCCATAGGGAGACCAAGGTAATTTGCAGGAAGATCAGCAATCCTACACTCCAGGATTCTACTGCTTCTTTGTTGTCTTCTATCTGAAGTGTTGATGAAAAAGAATTCACTTTTGGTCCAATTGATAAGTTGGCCAAATGCAGAGGCAAACTTGAAAAGATTACTCTTCAAAATTTTAGCTTCAGAGATACTAGAGTCCCCCATGATAATAGTATCATCAACAAATTGTTGATGAGAACAAATCAGATCAGCAGAGGACGGGTGGAGGCCCTTAAAGGAGCCTTGCAACACAAAATTATCCATACTCCTTCCAAAGAATTCTGCCATAATAATAAAAAGGATGGGGGGAATAGGATTCCCTTGCCTCAGATTATAAAATTGGAATGTTACCGCATCAGGTATGAAAATTTAAAAATGGAAGAAGATGAAAGCATTTTTGCATTTATGGAAAGAGTTAATGAAATTGTTATAGGAATACAATGTTGTGGAGGATCCTTAAGTGAAGATAAAATTGTGTCTAAATTTTTAAGAGCATTGCCATTGGATTATAAAATGAAAGTGACTAGTATTAATGAATTGAGAACAATGCCTAATAAATCAATTTCTAGCGATACTTTGGTTGGAAAACTTTCAGCATTTGAGCTTGAGGAATTTGGTCATGTTACTATAGTCAAAACTAATTTATTTTTCAAAGCATCATCGTCAACATCATCATCAATGTCATCTAACAAAACTGATTGGAAAACACTTTATGCAAAAGAACTTGAAGATATGAGAAGAGAAAATGAAGAACTTGAAGAACTTGAAGCACTATTTGCAAGGAAGATGCCTAAAAGTCTAGCAGGAAGTAAGTATGAAGTTAAAGCACCTTTCAAATGTTTTAATTGCAATAAAGTTGGTCATATGGCTTCTAGGTGTCCTGATAGACATGCAAGACTAAGGGAGGAAGCAAAAAGAACATATAAACCTAACCCTGAATATCAGAGATACATATTTAAGAAAAACAAAGATAAGTCATGTTACTATGCAGATGAAAGTGTTACAGATGACTTAGATGAAGATCCATCAGATAATGGATGGGTTTTTGTTGCAATAAAAGAAGATCAACCAATGCCTATTGTCAAATTGGTAGAGCAAGCATTGGAAACAAAAATTGAAGAAAAGGATGAATGGATAATAGATAGTGGATGCTCACATCATATGACTGGTGATAAAAAAAAATTCTTTTCATTCTAGGAAATTCATAGAGGTCTAGTAAGGTTTGGAGATGATAAAGTTTGTTTAATCAAAGGAAGAGGCACTATATTTTTGGATGGTAAGCACAATATTGACAATGTTAATTATGTAGAAGGTTTAAAACATAATATTTTGAGTGTTGGTCAGTTAGTGGAAAAAGGATTTCAGTTACAATTCAAGAATAGATAATGCAAAATCATAAACAGAACTGGATTGGAGATTGCAACCAGTAATCAGACTAAAAGTAATATCTGTCATTTGAATACTAGTGATAAGACATGTTTGATTGCTCACTTTGATGAAAGTTGGTTATGGCATACATGACTCTGTCATGTGAATATTGATTGCATTCTAAAGATTAGTTCAACTAAGGTAGTAAGGGATTTACCTAAGATTGTAAAACCTCATAATCTGATATGTAAGGAATGTCAAATGGGAAAGCAAGTTAGAACAACATTTAAGAACATTTCTAAGAAATCCAATAATATTATTGATTTGGTTCATACTGATTTATGTGGTCCAACAAAAAACAAGAAGTCTACAAGGAGATGGATACTTTATACTAATAATTGATGATTATTCTAGAATGTGTTGGGTTACTTTTCTCAGGGAGAAATCAGAATCTTTTGGAAGATTCAAGATATACAAGGCAATGGTAGAGAATGAAATCGACAAGAAAATCAAATGTTTAAGATCAGATCAAGGAGGAGAATTTACATCTAGAGAATTTAATGCATTCTATGAAGTGAATGGAATCAAATGACAACTATCAACACCCCAGACACCCCAGTAGAATGGAGCTGTGGAAAGGAAGAACAAAACTATTCTGGATGTAGCTAGAACCATGTTGATAGAAGAAAATCTACCTCATGTGTACTAGAGAGAAGAAGTGAATACAACCATTTATACTTTCAACAGACTTCACATCAAAAGTGAAACCGAGGAGATTCAAGATCTGTAGAATTGATAGTTGAAATGATTATAAATGAACTAGCATAAATTGCACCAGTATAGAGTGAAGATTTAGTCACACTGGCATCATCAAAGAAATCTACTATGACTAGAGAACAACAACATGTAAGTGGAAATCAGAATAAACCTAGGTATGTAACATTGAATCATTTAGAGAATCAGATAACTGGAAATAAGAATCAAGGTGTTATGACTAGAGGAACACTGGAAAATGAAGAGGTATGTTTAAATTCTCAAGTTGAACCAACACATGTTATTGAAGCATGTCAACATAAACATTGGATAAAAGAAATGGAAGATGATTTAGAATAAATTGAAAAGAATAATACTTGGACATTAGTTCCCTAGCCTAAAGACAAGAATGTAATTGGAACTAAATGGGTATATATAAATAAACTTAATGAGGATGGTGAAGTAATTAGAAACAAAGCAAGATTAGTTTGTGAAGGTTATTCACAGAAAGAAGGAATTGACTATAATGAAACCTTTGCACTGGTAGCCAAAATTGAGGTAGTTAGACTATTTCTTTGATTTGCAGCTCATAAGAACTATAAAGCTTATCAAATAGATGTAAAATGTGCATTTTTGAATGGAGATCTTGAAGAGTAAGTTTATATTGAACAACCTGATGGATTTTCATTGACAAGTGATAAGGATATGGTTTGCAGGTTAAGGAAAGCTTTATATAGATTAAAACAAGCTCCCAGAGCTTGATATGCTAGATTCAACAAATATCTTTTGAAACTTGGATACACAAAAGGTAATGCTGGAAACAATTTGGATTACAAAGTTACCAATGATGACATTTTGTTTATTTAAGTTTTTGTGGATGATATCATTTTTGGAGGTGAAGAAGAGTTATGTAAAGACTTTGCTAACAAGATGCAAGAAGAATTTGAAATGTCTATGATCGAAGAGATAAAAAAAATTTAGGTTTACAGATTTCACAAATAGATAAAGGTATATTCATATGTCAAACAAAGTACTTGAAGGAACTCTTGAGGAAATTTAGTATGGAAAATTCTAAACCGGTAAGTACTCCTATGACTACAACTGATAAATTGACATTGAAGGATGATTCAACTCCTATTAATCCAACAAGGTACAAATATATGATTGGAGGATTACTGTATTTGACACAAACCAGACCTAATATAGTGAATGTAGTATGTATTGCTTCAATATTTCAAAGCAATCCTTAATAAAATCATGAATCAACAGTTAAAAGGATTTTCTAGTACCTACAAGGCACAACAAATCTTGGTTTCTGGTATCCTAAGGATGAAAATTTTGATTTATGTGCATATACAGATGCTAATTGGGTAGGAGATGTAGATGACATAAAGAGTACCACTGGTGGTGCATTCTTTCTTGGGAGAAGATTAATTTCATGTATAAGCAAGAACTAGACTTGTACATCATTATCTACAACAGAATCAGAATATGTTGCAGTAGCAACTAATTGTACTCAGGTATTATGGATCAAGCATGTTGGTGTAAATAATTATTCATCATGGATATTATTACACTTACTTAAGTTTACTTAGGATAATGCATTTCATAGTAGTTTGGATATGAGACACTTGGGTGTTTGTGCCACATTGGGATAGTGTGTGTAGGAGAAATTCCACCTCTTATGGTGTTGATCTTGTTATTACACTATCATATCCACTTATTGTGGAGTGATAATTCCACCTTCGGTGGGCGATCCACCTCATGTGGAATATTATATTATTTCTCCTACCTACCCACACCTATTTCCTACCTACCCTTGTTTCTTATTGAGCCACATGTCATATTTGTGTGCTCATACATATCCCTAGCCTTGCCTATATAAGCAGGCTCATCTACATTGTATGTAATAACGATAATCCAGTTGATTGTTGATCATTTTTCTATTGATGAGAATACAGTTTATTCTTGTCCCATATTATGTCTCTATCTTGTACATTTCATTGACCTCTTGATCTTGGCAAAATCCAACATGGTATCAGAGCTATTGGGGTCTCATTGATTCGTCTTGAAGAGGCATTATTGTGACGTTAAGAGGCAGATCTGAGGAGCATTGTCATTTGGAGGCGTCCTAGACCAGATCCGATCTCGCCATTGCGTCCGGAAGGCCATTTCCATGAATTTTGGTTATAAAGTTGACCTATTTTGGTGAGAAAATTTTTTTTCCCCAATTTTGCTAATCGTACGGATTTTTCGAATATTTATATATATTTTTCAAAAAAAAAATTTCATTTTTCTCAAATTCGTTTTCGAAAAATTGAAAAATTCAAAAAAAAAATCAAAAAAATTTGAAAAAATTCGAAAAAATAAAAAAAAAAGTAAAAAGAAATAAAAAAAAAAAAGAGTTTTTGGGGGGTCCACAGACCCCCTCGTGACTCGTACTTCGCAGGTGTACCTGTTCTGCAGACCGTACCTGTCTGCGCTGTTTCGTGCGCCGCCGCTACCTGCTCCGTGCCTGCCAGCACCCGTACATGCCGTTGACCGTGCCGAGCGCCGTCCTCTCCTCCTCGCTGGCGGCAACCCGTCCGCAGCTCCGAGCGCCTCCCCGTAGCTCCGCCCGAGCTCCCGTCTGTAGCGCTCGTCCCCGGCGCCGCTCCCTCTGCCAGCTCCGGTCTCTCGGCCTCCGGCTCCGGCAGCAGCGCCACTCCCCGCTCCTGGTTCTCCCGCCTCCACGCCACCTGCGACGAACCTCCTCGGCTCAACCACCTGCGACGGAATCTGCCTCCGGACCACACCTCCTGCCAACTCAGTGCCACGTGGCAAGACATGCAGACACCCGTACAGACATATCATCCATACGGAAGCCAAGTCGCCCTGCCACATCAACATTCCATACAGTACGGAACATACACAGTCAATGTACCATGCCGATATTCCGTACAGTGACACGCGGTATTCCGTACGCACAGTCACTCAGACACGTCATCTGTCCGTACGGTACGGACGCCCAGTCAGCCAGGCAACGAAGTTTTGGCGACGGTCATACGGCCGTCAGATTTAACATAGTGTTTTGCTGACATCAGCACCACATCAGCAGGGTTTGGAAATTTTTTGACCCCCTCTCATTTGCATTTTTGATTTTGCAGTTCAACTTCAAATGGCCATAACTTGCTCATTTTTGCTCCTTTTTGGGTGCAATTTTTTTTGAAATGGGCTAGAATTTTGTGCTCTCCGCAGTGGTGAAAGAATTTTTTGATTTTGATGCACGGATTTTTTAGAAAATGCAGTTTTTGGTGACTGTCCCTGAGTAATCCCAGTTTTTGCAACTTCAGAGGCTTCGTTTGGGGTCATCCAACCTCCTTTTTAGGTGCCATTTTTTTTGAAAGTGCGTATTTTTTTGTCTAATTTCACATGATGCTATCAGATTGATGTCATTGTAAGTAGAAATTGTGCTTTCAGATCTTGGCCATTTTTGGCTCTCTTGGTACTTGTATATTTGCTTGAATCTCAGTTAGATTCATTGCACTATTGATTGAAGTCTCTTGTATCTCATTTGAGAAGTTGTAAAATTTGCATCATAAGCCCACTTTGCCTTGTTTTGGAAGTGGCTCATTGTAATCGCACTAAGTATAAAGTGCCAAAATCATCACTTTTGGGGAGGTACTTTGATTGATTGAATTTGGGGGGTGTCTCTTGTGCTTTTGTGCTCTTGTGTTCTTTCCTTTTTGCTGCTATGGGTTCTTCTAAGTTTCCTCTCTTAACTCCACATAATTATGCTACTTGGAAAATTGATGCATGGAGTAAGCTTATGGAAAAAGGACTCACTCATTACATTGATGGAACTATTGTTGCTCCAGCTGATCCTAAGGCTGATCCAGTTGGTCACTTAGATTGGCTCACTAAAAATATCATGGCAATTGGTACCTTAAGAAAGTATGTATCAAAGGATCTCATTTTTCATATTGAGAAATGCACTCTAATCAAGGATGCTTGGCAAAAGTTTCAAGACTTGTATGGTCAAGTTGATGAGATTAGGGGATATCAAATTGATAGTGATCTCACCATGTTAGATCCCAAGAACTTTGATACTATACAAGATTATGTCACTAAGGCAAATGAGTTGAGGGCACAACTCAAAGATTGTGGCATTGATAAAAAGGATACTCAATTGATATTCAACTTGATAGGGAAGCTTCCACAAGAATATGCAGCATTTGTTTCTAGTTTCCAAACTCATAGAATGACAATGGGTTCAAACTACAAAATGCCTACATTTGATGCTTTCAATGAAATGTTGATGATGGAACAAACTAAGTTGATAAGCATGGGCATTCTTAAGGCTTCTTCTAAGTCTCAAGCATTAGTGGCAACTCAAGGAAACAAAGGAAATCAAGGAAAGGACAACTCAAACAAGAAGAAATGGCAATCAAAGCCTAAGGACAAAGCATCATCTTCTCCACAACAAGGAGATTCATCTTCTTCCAAGAAAGATAATTCACCAAAGAGAGAGAGACCTACTTGTGCTTATTGTAAAAAGATTGGTCATGAGGAACATCGTTGCCATACTAAGAAGATTGATGAGCTCACACATATCATCAAAAAGCATAACATTGATTTGCCTAAAGTCTACAAGAAGGATGATTCATCAACTTCCACTTCCTCACATTCAAAAGGAAAAGGGCAAGCATTCATGGCTTCTACAAGTGGAAAGACTCACTCTTTTGGAACAAGAAAAGGAAAAGCTCTATGTGCTACAACAAATCATACTTCAAAGAGATGGCTTCTAGATTCAGGGGCTTCTCATCATATGGCATCTTCACAATCTATGTTCTCTACATTTGAGCCTTGCACCATGTCACAGATTTTGATGGGCAATCATACATACATGGATGTGATTGGGAAAGGATCTATTGACATTGGGGATAACTCCTTCAATGATGTGTTGTGTGTACCCCACTTGACAAACAATCTCCTTTCTATCTATCAAATCACACATGGCGCAACTAAGAGAGTTGTGGAGTTCACACCTGACTCAGTTTTTATTAGAGACATGGAGACTAGAGCTATCATTGCAACTGGGGTGGTTGATCATGCATCTCGGTTATACTCCTTTTCAGATTTTGT